>NC_057794.1:85327015-85627015 GCF_018294505.1 Triticum aestivum | reverse complement strand
CGAACCTGCATAACTTGTATTACCGCAACCAAACTAAAATCTCCCTCGAAGAGATCTCGGATGCGGCTTTGCAGTATAGGCACGTCCTTGGATGGACCCTAGCTCAGACCCCTGCTAATCCATGACATCAGTTGTGGTGGGGGGCCCAAGCGGAAAGTGGGGGCAACCACCCACTTCGCACTTCTGGGAATCGTGACGTAAAACCACTCCCGATGCCATAATTCGGACACCTCCGGAAAGGTACCTTTCGGCCATGGAGCTCCTGCCATCTTGCCTATTGATGCACCTCAGCACGCTGCATGTTGCCCCTCGATCATCTTCGGCTTTACTGCAAAGGTCTTGAGCCACAGGCCAAAGTGAGGGGTAACACGGAGGAAGGTCTCACACATGACAATAAATGTCGTGATGTGGAGAAAGGAGTCCGGAGCTAGATCGTGGAAATCTAGCCCGTAATAGAACATCAAACCCCTGACGAAAGGATCCAGAGTAAGGCCTATACCTCGGAGGAAATGGGAGACGAACACAACATTCTCGTTGGGTTCGGGAGTAGGGTCGATCTGCCCTCGAGCAGGTAGCCGATGCGAAACCTCGGCGGTCAGGTATTTGGCCTCCCTCAACTTCTTAATGTCCTCTTCCATAACGGAGGAGGGCGTCCATCGGCCTTAAAGGCTGGATCCAGACATTGTTGAAGATCCGGAGCACCTAACCTGGGCTTTGGGTGTTAGAACTCGAGGCGGGGGAAGGGTTTGATTGAGCACGAGAGGGAAAAAGTGAAAGCCTTGTCCCCTTATAAAGTGTGTGAATATCAAGCGTCCTCTCCGTAGCTGTTTGGGACTTGCCTATAATCTAGGAGTCCTAGACACGGTTGGGTTACCCACGACCGCATTAATGAGAATCCCGTAATTAGGGGAACACGATCTCCGCTTTGGCAAGACGTGTCAAGAAACCGCCTCGCATTATGTGTGGAGTTGGTTAGAAGAAACAGTTCGAATAATCATCGGGCCATGACATAACGTCATGCTGCCAAAACAAGCCAGCAAATTAGATCTGTGAAAAAATTATTCTCTCTGCAGTGGGATGTGGAATTTATTTTGCAGGGTCAGACACTATCCTTGTATTCAAATTCTTCTGTGATGTATTCGGAGAAGGAACCCGCCTTGCAATGCCGAAGAGAATACTGCGCGCCGAACTCATCGTCATTGAAGCCTGGTTCAGGAGCTACTGAGGGAGTCCTGGATTAGGGGGTCTCCAGACAGCCCGACTATCTCCATTGGCCGGACTGTTAGACCGTGAAGATACAAGATTGAAGACTTCGTCTCGTGTCCGGGTAGGACTCTACTTGGCGTAGAAGGCAAGCTAGGCAATACATATATGGATATCTCCTCCTTTGTAACCGACCTTGTGTAACCCTAAACCCTCTCCGGTGTCTATATAAACCGAAGGGTTTTAGTCCGTAGGACATCAACCACAACATACAATCATACCATAGGCTAGCTTCTAGGGTTTAGCCTCTCTGATCTCGTGGTAGATGTACTCTTGTAACACCCATATCATCAATATTAATCAAGCAGGACGTAGGGTTTTACCTCCATCGAGAGGGCCCGAACCTGGGTAAAACATCGTGTCCCTTGCCTCTTGTTACCATCCGGCCTAGACGCACAGTTCGGGACCCCCTACCCGAGATCCGCCGGTTTTGACACCGACAGGGTTGATCGGGACAAAGGACACACGAGAGAGTTTTTATACTAGTTCGGCCCCTTACGATGAAGGTAAAAGCCTACGTCTAGTTGGGATTGGTATTGCTGAAGTTTCGATCTCCAAGAGGCTTAACTCGCCGGCTTGGTTATCGACTTGGTTGTTTCTTCCTCTAAACCGCCACCGGTTGTCCTCTTATATACATGGGTTGATGCCTGGTGGCCTACAGAGTCCCGGCTGACTCATAATCGTGCCCGGCTCGGTAACTTCCTCTACATGCCTTTCTTTACAAGTCTTTCCTTCCATACGGCGGTTTACAGTATCAGGCCTTAAGCCGGCCCCAGGCCTTTGGGCCTTCTATACATTTAGTAAACTATCATCTTGAATGTTTATCAGGCTTCTTATGTAACCCGCCATTAGGGCTGACCCGGCCCCTCCTGGGCGGGTCATACTGGTAGTGATATCCCCAACATTAGGCCCCAGGTTGACTTTGAACTTTGTTCTTTGTCAATCTTCAATACTTAGGTGGAATCCATCCGCTGTCTGAAAGCTTCTGTAACCCGCCGTGACGTCATCTTCTGAAATAAAAAAACTTACATGATGTCATCTTCCAACGGATCTTTCATTTTTAATGCCTTCCGAGAATCGAGGCGTCCGTTTAGTCGGATAATCATTATTCGGGTCTCCTTGATTCTCGCGCACCCCTGTTCGTGCGCTCCCTTATAAATAGGTACAACTTAGGTCTTTTTCATTCTCCTCCTTCGGTCGTCTTCCTCCTCTCACCGTTTGCTGCCGATCGAGCTCTGCCGCTGCCGCCGCCGCAGATCTCCTCGTCTTCTTCACCTCAGGCCACTGCATCGACCTGATTTGACCAGAGAAACGCGACAAACCTCCGCAATAGCCCTGCATCTGTAAGTCCCTTTCCTTCTCTGCCTTAGATCTGCATTATAGCTTCTTGAGTTCGTCGGTGTTCGTCACAGACTCTTGGTAGACTTCTCCTCCGATGCTCTTTCCTGATCGTCTGATAGTGTAGAGCTGCTGCAATAGCTGTTTGGCATTCATTTTTGATAGCGGTAGATCTCTTTCTCCTGTATAGATGTTTTGTTAGCTGATAAACTCATATGTACTGGAGTTTTAGGTCTAGAATATTTTCTTTTTGGGACAGACATTTGATCCAAAATAATGATGATAGCATGGTGAAACTTGTTTATGCCAATACTTAGCTGAATCTGCTTTCTGAGAAAGTCTGTAGTCATGGCGGCTTACCACTCCGGCTTTCTTTTCCTTATATGTCATTAGCCCTTAGTTTAAGCCGCCATTACTTGTTTTATAACTCCAACCTTTTGCCGTAAATTGAACTAGCATTGTTTTTTTTTCTTTTCCAGTCCCTTGCACATCTTGCCGTCAAAGACACCCACCATCTGCAATTGGGTCCCCTCAACCATAACTGAGGAGCATCTGAAAGAGTTCTTCCTCATTGGATTTCTGCCCTCAAGAAACATCATGTCCTATTGTGCTCCTGACCCGGAAGAAGAACGACCCAATCCAAAAGACGGCGAAGTGATCGTCTTTACTGATCACATGAACCGGGGCTTCTCACCGCCCGGCTCAAATTTTTTTCAAAGAAGTTCTTCACTTTTTCAAACTCCATCGTCAAGATATTGGGCCCA
The DNA here is from genome assembly GCF_018294505.1 of Triticum aestivum. NCBI lineage: Eukaryota > Viridiplantae > Streptophyta > Magnoliopsida > Poales > Poaceae > Triticum > Triticum aestivum. The sequence continues at coordinate 85,623,650 of NC_057794.1, read as the reverse complement.
ATTCCATATCCAATATCTGCAACTTTCAAGTGCTCTGCAAGGTATATCTTCAGCAAGAGCCGACTGTGGAACTATTTAGAGAGTACTTCTATCTGAACCGGTAGAACGAGTGCACCAATGGCCTTAGCTTAGAACTTGGAGGCATCTCAATTCAGCGCCGGCAGGGTGCGGTTTTCCCTCTCATAGTTTTACCAAGTCACCCAAAGGACTGGAACCAAACTTGGTTTTACTGTCAGGACATCTCACCCGCCAATGACAAGCCGCTGCCGGGTTACCGCCCTGATCGTCTTGACACCAAGTTCGCCCTGCCAGATAAACATACCGTTGCTGAATTCAAGAAGCTACTTCCATCTATCAGAAGAATCAACGGTTTGTTGGGGAACGGTTTAACCGGAGTCGATCTAACCCGCTGCTGGATCTCATGGCGGATTATTCCATTAAGTTGTCGTTCAAAGTTAATGTATGAATATGGTGGAGACCCGGACGACTCTCTCCGTCATACCCCGGTTCAACTAACCGAGGAGGACGTTGTCGCAATGTCCAATGTTCTGGTAAATGCGAAGTATGAAGATTGTAGTGTTGTTGGGTTAAATCCCTTCTGTAAATTTAACCTGGTACCAGAAGTAAGGACATTCTGATCTTTTTTCCTTTGTATTTTGTCCAGCCGTATTGTTTATCACTGATCCTTCCTCTTGTCTTTGTAGGCCAACTCGGACTTTTGGAAAGTGAAATACGATCACGAAGCTGCCAAGAAGGCAAAACTTGCCGCCATGAACGCCAAGAAATCGACCCGGAGAACGAAGAAGAAGAAGAAAGCCACTGTTAAAGATTTAATGAAACTTGATGACACGTCTGACTCGGAGGTGGCCCTTGATTCCCTTGGCCAACTTTTTAACAATCTTATTGACACTGATCCTTACCAGGATGACACTGGGGCCAGTCAGGCCAGGGAAGTAGACGTAACTATCATTTCCTCCGACTCAGAGCCCTTACCAAGACACAAAGTTTGACGAGTGATCCGTAAAGTAAGGTTTTCTAACCCCTTAGCTCACTTGGATCCCAACTTTCATTTGAAAAAGCAGCAACATGAAAGCCGCCGTGAAGTTGAGATTGAAGATGAACTGGCTGTCTCCCTTCAACAGACCCCTCGTAAACGCCCGAACAAGGTTTACTTATTACTGTCCTTAACTTGTTTTAATGAATCCTGCTCCTTGTATTTATTTTAACTCCTTTCTTTTACCTTTTCAGGAGGTGTCTCGTTCCTTAGGCGACTCATCACAAACACAATTTCCGGCTTTCAAGACTGCTCCTGGGTAATCAGAAATCCTCTTTTCTTCCGGGTTGATCAATTGTATCTTGATACTGACTCCCCTGCAATATTTTTTTCCTTAGCGGCCAGGCTAAATCAAAGAAGGCGAAGGCAACAAAACCGGCGGAAGACCTGCCAATACTAGCATCTGACCCGACTAGGCCGCCTTCTCCATTAACTGGCGCCTAGAAGACCTGCCTATTGTCAATGAAGCAAATCCTCCGAAGCCGTCCCTTGACAAAGCCACTATGAATCCTTCTACAGCTGGACCGTCAAGCTCAACCGACCCGCCGTCTCCACGTGTTCAAGATGTTCAAATTATTGGGAGCCACTTTGTTGAGTCGGGGAACCCAACGATGTTGGCTTGGTGCACAGCAAAGCAAGAAGCATTGGAGAGGCAGAAGGTTCACTTTGATGTTGCCAATTATGACCGTCTCAATGCCAGTGATATCTTATCTGGCTATCTCAGTCATGTACACTCCAGTCGTGAGTCTGAGATCGAGATGGTCAAGCAGCTTCAGTTGAAGTATGAGGTATGTTGTTTCCGGTTTACTAATATTCCTTCAGCCCCCAAGTCTTCAGATTATGAGAGAAACAGAATAACCTGTAGACTTAAAGTATAGTCCGAGACTTTTACCTCTGAATCTTTGCCTGATATTGATAGAAACAAAAAACTTCACCTATAGCCCCCAAGGACCGGTTTATTTTGATCATCAATGAATCAGTACTTTAGAATTTAAGACCAAATTCAAAGTACTTAACACTCCGGTGTAACCTTGATAAACTTGCTGAACTGCGTACATTAGGCCCCGAGTGCCAAGTGATGTTACTTTGTAAGGGACTTGGGACTTTAAATGTGTTTGTAGAGTCGTAAAAATTTGATTTGGCATACATTAGCCCCCAAGTGTCAAGTGGTTTACTCGTAAATTACTTTGAGACTTGAATCTTGAATTTGAATATTTGAATTTGAAACCAAGTCTTGACTTATCTGAATGTTTCACAGAATGCCTTGTCCGAATTGAACTCGCAATTGTCGGACGCAAAGACCCGGCTATCAAGTTAGGAGTCCGAAATCAAATCTTTCACTTCCAAACTGCAAATGAGCCTTTCTGCAATAGAAAATTTGAAGACTAGCTTTGCTGCCAAGGAGAAGGTTTGGGAAAATGAGAAAACACTTCTGACCCGATGAGCTGAGACGGTTGAAACAGCTCTGAAAGAAATTTCAACAGAGCTGAACGGTTTAAAGGGCCGGGGGTCTCAGATGGTCGCTGCTATCTTTGGTAAGCTGCCTGATTTGACCTTTCGCATAATTTTTGCCAAACCAAAGTATAATCCGCCAACTTACTCTGTTAAAACTATATCCAGGTCCATGAAGTAAAAATCTGAGCCAATACCCGTTGATTAAACTAAAGGAAGTATACACCTTGGTTGAACAATTATATATTGGTGCACAACGGGCTCTGGCTACTATCTCTCCTGCAAATCAAGGACCCAACCGGCTTAGCGATGTCTTGAAGAAGCTGTCCATCCTTCCTGCTAGATTCCAAGAAGTAGAATGCTCCTGCGTGAGCCGGAGCTTTGACTGCCCTAAGCTGCTCCAAGGCTTGGGTGCCAGACCTAGACCCGGTGGACATAGCAAGAGGTTACCCTACTATGAAGGAGGACGGGTCTCCGTTTGATCAGGATGATTTCATAGCGTGTGTATGCAAAGTCCGGCCTCAGGCGACTAGTCTTGGATATGACACCAATGTTGACAAGTACCAGCCGGGTGTTGATAGTGAAAATAAGAAGATGGCCACTCCTTCATACAAAGTAAAGATCTGATCCCACTAGTAAGAGAAGATACCTTTGCCCCGGAAATTGACCCGGTGGGCCTGATTGACGATGAAGCCGAATTTGTCACCATGAACGGCTTTGATTGGTCAAAATCCAACTTCCAACAAATAGAAGGTGGTGAACCGGCGAGGAAGGGACGATGATCATCTTCATAGGCTTATAAAGCCTTGTAATAACTTAGTTGCTAAAACACCGCATGTTTGCTTATGCCGTCGTGCATAAAATACTGATATGTGAATCTGCTTCCAGATGTCAATGTATGCATCATTTAATGTTTGTCTCTGCGATATTTGAATTCTGTTTCTGTGAATACAAGAAAAGACTGGCAAGGTGGTTTAGAAACAAACGAGCTTAAATACCCTAATTTACAGCCAATATATTTACCTTGTCCTTGTTGATCCTTAGATAGCCGGTTTTAATAATCCAGGCCGTGAACTTTATAATTCATTATGTATGAAAAGTTAATACTTCTTGAATACTCAATGATCATCATATCTTAGTAGCTCGTACCTTTGGATCCTTGAGCCACCGGCTTGAATAACCTGGGCGGCTGTGTTGTTCAATAATTCAGCCGGTGGAGAAAACTAGGCTATCTTATTTGTAATATTGAAACAACAAAATCTAAAAGGCAAGCAACAGATAATAAACATAATTTTAACTCTGTATTCAAAAGGCTGGGGGTTTCTGATTCGAATATGATCAGTAAACCAGACCAAAGGGGTTAAGCTAAGGTTCGAATTCGACCATATAGCCCCTAGTGGCTTTGGCGTTGCGCCGATCAAGAGGGTACCGACAGCTATGTTCTCTTTGGTTCGAATATGACCTATGTTTGAACAGGAAGCCCCCAAATGGCCTTAAGAGGTTTTTAACGACCCTGATTCGAATACGATCCAAGTCGGACTCAAAACGGGTTAAGCTATGATTCGGATACGATCAAGAAGCCCCCAAGTGAGTTTGGCCTTGAGCCGATCAAGAGGGTTACGACAGCTATGTTCGTTTGAACAGGAAGCCCCCAAGTGACCTTGAGATTTGCAGCTAGATTCGGATACGATCATAAGCCGGGCCAAAAAGGTTAAACTTGATTCAAATATGATCAACTCATTAATAGTCATTTGTAAGTAAGAAATAATAAAGATGTATGGTCTGTGAAAAGAAAAGAGACCAATGGTCTTACTTTACTGCTTATCATAGTATATACAACGTGAACATATGTACATGCTGAGAGCCGATGGCTCAGGTGTAATATGGCCGAAGTTCAGCAATGTTCCATGGCCGGCGGGTCTCCTCTTCCGACTTATGTGAGTCTGCATGCTCTCTAACGTCAATGAGGTAGTATGACCCATTGTTTAAATTTTTACTGACCACAAAGGGTCCCTCACAAGGTGGGGATAACTTGTGTGCATATGAAAGATCCTGGATGAGCCGGAGCACCAAGTCGCCTTCCTGAAAAGTCCTGGACTTAACCCGGCGGCTGTGATAACGATGCAGGTACTGTTGATAAATTGCTGACTGTGCCGCTACTAAGTCCCTTTCTTCATCCAGCAAGTCAAGCACATCCTGTCTGGCTTTTTCATTGTTAGCTTCAACATAAGCCGCCACACAGGGCGAGTCATGATGGATGTCACTAGGCAACACCGCTTCTGCTCCGTAAACCATGAAGAAGGGTGCGTAAATTGTAGATCTGTTGGGCGTAGTATTGATGCTCCATAACACTGAGGGTAATTCCTCTACCCAACAACCCGGCGTTCGCTGTAAAGGAACCATAAGCCGGGGTTTTAGCCCTTCCAGAATTTCCTGATTGGCTCTCTCAGCTTGACCATTGGATAGAGGATGAGCTACAAAAGAAACATCAAGCCGGATGTGCTCTTGCTGACAAAACTCCTCCATAGCCCCTTGGGACAGATTAGTGCCATTATCTATGATAATACTGTGTGGAAAACCGAAACGGAAGATTACTTTTTTCATGAACTGAACCACCGTGGCTGCATCACACTTACTCACGGGCTCCCCCTCAACCCATTTGGTGAACTTATCAACTGCCACCAAGAGATGTGTCTTTTTATCCTTAGACCTTTTGAAAGGTCCCACCATGTCAAGCCCCCAGACCGCAAACAGCCAAGTGATTGGCATCATCCATAGCTCTTGAGCCGGCACATGCGCTCGTCGTGCAAATTTTTGACATCCATCACATCTACTGACCAGATCTTATGCATCAGCGTGAGCCGTCAACCAGTAGAAACCATGACGAAACACTTTGGCCACTAAAGATTTTGACCTGGCGTGATGACCGCAATTGCCTTCATGGATCTCATGAAGGATTTCTTGACCTTCTTCGGGGGAAACACACCGTTGAAACACTCCAGAAACACTGCGATGAAACAACTCTCCATCCGAAATTGTCATGGACTTAGATCACCGGGTTATCTGCTGAGCCAGGGTTTCATCCGCTGGCAACTCTCCCTGGGTCATGTAAGCCAAGAACAACATCGTCCAATCTGGGATGACATGAAGAGCCGCTACCAACTGCGCCTCTGGGTCAGGAACAGCTAAATCTTCTTCTGTGGGTAACTTGACAGAGGGGTTATGCAAAACATCCAAAAAGGTGTTGGGTGGCACCGGCTTACGCTGAGACCCTAGCCGGCTTAAAGCATCAGCCGCTTCGTTCTTTCGACGGTCAATGTGTTCCACCTGATAACCTTTAAAATATCCTGCAACAGCATCGACCTCTCGGCGATAAGCCCCCATGAGAGGGTCTTTGGAATCCCACTTGCCAGATACCTGTTGAGCCACTAGATCTGAGTCACCAAGACATCTGACCCGGCTCAAGCTCATCTCCTTTGCCACTCGCAGACCATGGAGCAAGGCTTCATACTCTGTTGTGTTGTTAGTGCATGGAAACATCAACCGTAACACATAACAAAATTTATCACCGCGTGGCGAAGTTAGTACGACTCCAGCCCCCGAGCCTTCCAATTGCCTGGATCCATCAAAATGAATAGTCCAATATGTGTTGTCCGGCTTCTCTTCCGGCATCTGCATCTTCGTCCAGTCATTGATGAAGTCAACCAGGGCTTGAGACTTAATTGCAGTACGCGGAACATACTTCAACCCATGAGATCCAAGCTCAATTACCCACTTGGCGACTCGCCCCGTGGCTTCTCTATTTTGAATAATGTCTCCCAAAGGAGTAGAGCTAACCACAGTGATTGGATGTCCCTGAAAGTAATGCTTAAGCTTCCGGCTTGCCATGAATACCCCATAAACAAGCTTCTGCCAATGTGGATATCGTTGCTTAGACTCAATTAGCACTTCACTGACATAATAAACCGGCCGCTGAACCGGATGCTCTTTGCAAGCCTCCTTTCGCTCTACCACCATAGCCACACTAAAAGCCCGTGAGTTGGCAGCCACGTATAACAATAGCGACTCTTTCTCAATTGGAGCAGCCAGGACCGGCGGCTCAGCCAGTTGTGCCTTCAGATCCTCAAAAGCAGCGTTCGCAGCATCACTCCAAACAAAAACATCCGTTATCTTCATCAACTGATACAGAGGCATAGCCTTTTCCCCTAACCGGCTTATGAACCGGCTCAAAGCAGCCACGCAACCCGCCAGTCGCTGAACATCATTGACGCAGGTTGGTTTGGCTAGAGATGCAATTGCCTTGATTTTCTCCGGGTTAGCTTCAATACCTTGGTTAGACACCAGAAAACCCATGAGCTTGCCGGCTGGCACTCCAAAAACACACTTGGCCGGGTTAAGCATCATTTTGTAAACCCGAAGATTATCAAAAGTCTCTTTCAGGTCTGTGACCAAGGTTTCTTCTTCCCTAGATTTCACCACTATATCATCCACATAAGCATGAACATTGCGCCCAATTTGACCGTGAAGACAAGTCTGCACACACCGCTGGTAAGTCGCCTGGGCACTCTTAAGCCCAAAAGACATAGACACATAGCAGAAAGCTCCAAAAGAAGTTATAAAAGCTATTTTTTCTTGATCCTTGACTGCCATCTTAATCTGATGATAACCGGCATAAGCATCTATGAAACTCAACCGTGCGCAACTCGCCGTAGCATCAATGATCTGATCAATATGAGGGAGAGAAAAAGGATCAGCCGGACAAGCCTTGTTCAAATCTGTGTAATCCACACACATACGCCAGGTGCCATTCTTCTTGAGTACCAGGACCGGGTTAGCTAACCATTCAGGGTGAAAGACCTCCACAATGAACCTGGCTGCCAAGAGCCGGGCCACCTCTTCTCCGATGGCCTTGCGCCTTTCTTCATTGAACCGTCGGAGAAACTGTCTGACAGGTTTGAACTTTGGATCGATATTAAGAGTGTGCTCAGCGAGTTCTCTCGGGACACCCGGCATGTCCGAAGGTTTCCATGCAAAGATGTCCCGGTTCTCACGGATGAACTCCATGAGCGCGCTTTCCTATTTCGGATCCAAGTTTGCGCTGATGATGAACTGTTTGGATGAATCGCCAGGCACAAAGTCAACCATCTTAGTGTCATCAGCTGATTTGAATTTCAACTCCGGCTCATGCTTTGTTGTTGGTTTCTTTAATGACGTCATGTCCGCCAAGTGAACACGATCCTTGTAGAATTTCAACTCCTCTGTTGCACAAACAGATTCAGCATAGGCAGCATCACCTTCTTCACATTCCAAGGGTATCTTCTGGCTCCCATGTCCTGTAATGGTGCCCTTGTGACCCGGCATCTTGAGCTGCAAATATACGTAACACGGCCGAGCCATGAACTTGGCATAAGCTGGCCGCCCAAACAAAGCATGATATGGGCTTTTGATCTGAACCACTTCAAAGGTTAATTTTTCTGCTCTGGAGTCATACTCATCCCCAAAGGCTACTTCCAGCTCAACCTTACCAACTGGGTATGCCGATTTACCAGGTACCACACCATGAAAAACAGTGTTGGATTGTTTAAGATTTTTATCCGTCAATCCCATACGGCAGTATGTCTCATAGTAGAGGATGTTGATGCTGTTGCCTCCATCCATGAGCACCTTAGTAAACTTGTATCCACCAACTTGAGGTGCCACCACCAAAGCCAAGTGACCCAGATTATCAACCCGGGGCGGGTGATCCTCTCTGCTCCACACAATAGGCTGCTCTGACCAACATAGATAACGTGGAATTGCCGGTTCAACGGCATTGACGGCCTTCTTGTGGAGTTTCTAGTCCCTCTTACATAAACTGGTAGTAAAGACATGATACTGTCCACTACTCAACTGCTTCGGGTTGCTATGATAGCCGGATTGTTGCTGCTGTTGATTCCCTTGGCCGTGTTGCTAATTATATCCTCCCTGGTGACCAGGATAACCCTGACCATGAAAATCTCCTCCGCTTGAACCGGCGCCCGGGCCCTGAAAGCCGCCTCCACCTGAGCCGCCACCTGGGTCGTGACCCCGTCAAATGCGTTTGAATTTTTAAATGCCTTCATGATCGTGCAATCCTTCCACAAGTGGGTGGCTGGTTTCTCTTGGGTGCCGTGTTTTGGACAAGGTTCATTCAACAGCTGCTCAAGGGTGGGGCCTGACCCGCCCGATCGAGGGGGTTGCCTGCCCTTGCGCCGCTGATTACCACCCTGTGCATTAGTATTAGCAACAAAATCATCGGCCTTACATTTATTACCTCCCTGATTCGCCGGGTTATGTTGGTGACCCTTGCCATTGCCATTCTTCTTTCCCTTTGTTGCCTTTTCTTCATCAGACACCGGGTCCTTGGTGGTATCAGAATCGGCATACTTGACAAGAACTGCCATCAACGTCCCCATGTCATTACAGTCACGTTTAAGCCGCCCCAACTTCTGCTTTAGAGGTTCAAAGCGGCAATTTTTCTCCAACATCAAAACTGCTGAGCCGGCATCCATCTTATCAGATGAATGTATTATCTCCTTGACCCGGCGCACCCAATGGGTTGTAGATTCTCCATCCTCTTGCTTGCAATTGGTCAGGTCCACAATCGACATTGGTTGCTTACACGTGTCCTTAAAGTTCTGGATGAACCGTGCTTTCAACTCTGCCCATGAGCCGATAGAATTGGGTGGCAATCCCTTCAACTAGGTCCGAGCCGTTCCGTCCAACATCATGGTAAAATACTTGGCCATTGCAGCATCGCTAACCTCCAACAGCTCCATAGCCATCTCATAACTCTCAATCCAAGCCCCCAGCTGTAGGTCAGCCGTGTAATTAGGCACCTTACGAGGCCCCTTGAAATCCTTGGGCAACCGCTCATTGCGTATGGCTGGGACCAAGCAAGGTACGCCTCCGGTTCTTGTGGCCACTCCTGCCTTAACCGAGGTTGCTGGATAAGTCGGAAAGGTTTGGTGAGCCGCCTGCTCTGCTGCTATCTGAGCCGCCCGTTCCGCCTCTTGACGAATCCTCTCCTAATCCGTCAAGTTAAGGGCTCCAGCCTGCATCGGCTCATGCCTATATGGCCGGTTGTGGCGTTGAGCATTACTTGACATCCCTGCAGACTCCATGTGCCTACTGTAACTCGGGCTCCGGCTTGGGCGAGGAGTTGAATGAATCTTGTCTCGACTGTAGGAGTATGCATCCTGCTGGGCCAAAGCTATCTAAAGTAGTTCTCTTACCCTCCGGGTTTCAATTGCCACTGGTGAGTCGCCTTCCATGGGGAGAGCTGCCAAACGCTGCGATGAGATTTTCCATAGGGTTAGAGAAGTGACCCGGAGGTGTTGATACATAACGAGGAGGAGCTATATTCATGCAAGGCGGCTCCATGGTGCGTGGCTGAACTGGCGCACCGGGTGTCGTGACCTGGTTTGCCTCTGGTGGGTTGCTCCCCCCAACTCCGGGTGTATGGAACAGGTTCCTCGGATCCAGCGTTAGAGGGAGACGCGACTAAGTTTTCTGATGCCTCCTCCTCATGACCTCGTTTGATGCATTAAGATCCACCGAGAGACGAAAAGTTTCTACTTGAAGCTGCTGAGCACGAGCATCCAGAGCTGCTCGTTCTGCTGCCATCCGGGTTTCCTCCGCGGCTAGATTTTCTTTAGCTTGCACCATCTCCTCCCGCATGTGTGCCACTTCTGCGTCGTGCTGGGCTTTATCCGCCGGTTCTACCACAACGGTTAACAGAGTCGTCAGCTTATCCATGAGGTCCATTAGAACCTAAGCCGAGGGTGCACGGGGTCTCCTGACCCGGCTGCTGCCGACCCAGTAGCGGCTGCTGCCGCTGCGGTGGAGTTCTGCCCGGGCTGCGTCCCCGCCATGAAGACTCCGGCCCAATTCGGCGGCTCAAGGGGGTCTGGAATACTGCTGCCATCGGAGCAGCCCCCGTGCATGCCGTCTTGCAGTTGGTACAACGAGTCCATCTCACCTGTTGATGATGCAGTATCAGAGCAGATGGTCGTCTCTCCGCCTTCCATCGATCCTTCGGATTATTCACCACCATGGATGCAACCTACAAAGGCATGTTTCACGACAGATTGAACACGGGCGGACCCGGCGCGCTGAGCCATTTCGATGAGGTTGATGTGGACGTCCGGCTCAGGGCCTGACTCGCCGATCCGGCCGATGAAGACGTGAATTCCGCCAAAGGGGACCCGGTACCCGTACTCGATCGAGCCGGCCTTGGGGCCCCAGCCTTCGTCGTCGATGTAGAGTTTGCCGCGACGACTCTTGGTCATCCAGCCCACCGCGTATCCCTTGAGCCCTTCGAAGTTGCCCTTCAAGAACTCAACTCCACCATGCGCTGGCCCCACGGTGGGCGCCAACTATCGTGGAGTTGTCACAGCAGATGTCCTAGATCAAGGACTTAGTCGTAGGGCCATTGCACTAGGAAGCTTAAAGGGGTTGATCGGGACAAAGGACACATGAGAGAGTTTTCATACTAGTTCGGCCCCTTACAATGAAGGTAAAAGCCTGCGTCTATTTGGGATTGGTATTGCTGAAGTTTCAATCTCCAAGAGGCTTAACTCGCCGTCTTGGTTATCGACTTGGTTGTTTCTTCCTCTAAACCGCCACCGGGTCGTCCCCTTATATACAAGGGTTGACGCCTGGTGGCCTACAGAGTCCCGGATGACTCATAATCGTGTCCAGCTCAGTTACTTCCTCTACATGCCTTTCTTTACAAGTGTTTCCTTCCATACGGTGGTTTACAGTATCAGACCTTAAGCCGGCCCCATGCCTTTGGGCCTTCTATACATTTAGTAAACTATCATCTTGAATGTTTATTAGGCTTCTTATGTAACCCGCCATTAGGGCTGACCCGGCCCTTCCTGGGCGGGTCATACTAGTAGTAATATCCCCAACAACATCTGAAACCATTATATCTCAGAGGTCATATCAATGGTTCACCGCTCACTCGGATGCTTGTTGATGGTGGTGCTATGAATCTTATGCCCTATTCGGTCTTCAAGAAATTGGTTTTGCCTGGTGAAGAATTGATCAAGACCAATATTATTCTCAATGGATTTGAAGGCAAAGAGAAAACTGAAGCCAAAGGTGTGATGTATGTGGAGCTTACAGTAGGAAGCAAAATTTGGCTACTGCATTCTTTGTCGCTGAGGTGCAAGGAAACTACAACGTCATACTAGGACGTGATTGGGTTCATGCAAACCAGTGCGTGCCATCCACTATGCACTAGTTTTTGATTCAGTGGGTTGATGATGAAGTGGAAGTCATTCATGCGGATAACTCGGCCTGTGTTGCTTTGGTCGATGCATCGGTGGATTGGCAACACCCCAATGCTACTTGCTTGACGGGGCATGACTTGACAGAGTTTGATTTTCTTAGGGCGACTAAGAATGGTTTCATGCCCATCTCTTTAAAGCCGACTGAATGCAATCGGCTCCAAGGTATGATATGTTTAAATGGATTCTAGTTCCGAGTGGTTGCAGAAACGTCTTGTAAAATATCGGCCCAGCGAGGACGAAATGTATGAGTCTATAAGGAGTTAGATGACATGGATAAACTTGGGCAAGGTTTTAACTCGGCCGACCCATTAGAAGAGATAGATATTGGAGATGTCACTCGGCCGACGTTTGTAAACAAAAATTTGAGAGCCGATTGTAAAGCTAAGTTAATCGAGCCATTGAAAGAATATGTTTGTTACTTTGCATGGGAATATCATGAGATGCCAAGTTTAAGCCGAGAGCTAGTGGAGCATTGGTTACCTATACAGGCCGGTTTTAGACCTTACAAACAATCGCCAGAAAGTTTAATCCAAAACATATGACCGGATCAAGGAAGAGATCGGTTGTTTGCTTAAAGCTAATTTCATTCGACCTTGCAGGTATGCCGAGTGGATTTCTAACATTGTCCTAGTGGAGAAGAAAGGATCTAGAAAGTTGAGGGTGTGCATTGACTTCAGAGATTTGAATAGGGCTACACCCAAAGATGAGTATCCCATGCCAATAGCCGATATGCTTATTAATGATGCTTCTGGACATAAGGTTATTAGCTTTCTAGATGGTAATGTCGGCAATCAAATTTTTATGGCCGAAGAGGACATGTACAAAACGGCTTTCCGATGTCCTGGTTTCCTGGGTTTATTCGAGTGGACAGTGATGACATTCGGATTAAAAAATACTGGAGCAACATATCAAAGGGCTATGAATTTAATTCTTCATGATTTACTCAGTGTCATACTTGAAGTTTATATTGATGATATTGTTGTCAAATCGGATGATTTTGAATCTCACTTAGCCGATTTATGTTTAGCTTTTGAAAGAATGAAAAAGTATGGACTGAAGATGAATCCTTTAAAGTGTGCATTCGACATATCAGCTAGCAAGTTTTTGCGTTTCATTATTCATAAAGATGGCATAGAGATTGATCAGAAAAAGATAGAGGCCATACAGAAAGGGGAGGCTCCAACATGCAAGAGAGATATGCAAAAGTTCCTTGGCAAGGTCAATTATTTGAGAAAGTTCATAACTAATCTGTCAGGGAAATTTGATGCATTTACTCCTATCCTTCGGTTGAAGAATGATGCCGATTTCACTTGGGGGCAAAACAGCAAGAAGCATTTGATATGATCAAGAATTATTTGTGCACTCCTCCGGTGATGAAACCACCCAAGCATAGAGAACCCTTCAGGCTTTACATTGCAACAGAGGAAGGAGTTATTGGTGCTGTTTTGACTCAAGAAACCGAGGGAAAAGAGCATGCTATTACATATTAGAGCAGACGCTTATTGGACGTCGAGACAAGGTATACATTTATTGAGAAACTATGTCTATGCTTATATTATGCTTGCACAAAACTGAGACATTATTTAGTGCTGAGTGCTTGTGTAGTAGCTTGTCAAACCGATGTCATTAAATAAATGTTGCATAGGCCAATTCTTAGTGATAGAATTGGCAAGTGAGCTTATGCTTTGATTGAATATGATTTGGCTTATGAATCTCTAAAATCCATGAAAGGCCAAATTGTTGCTAATTTCATTGTTGAACATCGGATTAATGACAAGCATGATGTTGATATGAACCTTGTTTCATTAGTACCATGGAGATTATACTTTGATGGTTCAGTTTGTAGCAATGGCCAAGGTGTTGGTATTGCTTATATATCTCCTCATGGTGCTGTTTTTGAAGCCTCATGCCGCTTAGAATATTTTTGCACAAACAATCAAGCCGAATATGAAGCATTGTTATTCGGCCTAGAGATGTTACTTTCTATAGGTGTTACACATATTGAGGCTTATGGTGATTCGTTACTAGTGGTGCAGCAAATATCCAAAGTTTTCAGTGTTTGGACGGATCACTTAATGTTTATCTTGATAAATATCTAGATATAATTTCTACTTTGGATTATTTTAGCATTGCACATGTATCTAGACATGACAATTGGAAAGCAAATGAGTTGGCACAGCAAGCATCTGGACATCATGTTGATCATGGCCTGTTTCATATTTCTCAAAGTCCGATGTCTTTTCTTACCAGTATAGAAGAGGCCGAACTAGAACCCACTGATTCGGTCATTAACAAAAAATCTAGTGCAGATGACAATTCCGATAGGAGGAAGCCCATTGTTGCTTACTTGCACAATCCGAGTGAAAGGGTGGACAGGGGTGTTCGGCGTATGGCTTTCAAGTATACAATGAGAGATGATGGTCTTTATCGCCAAACAGTCGATGATGTTCTTCTAAAGTGTTTGGACGAGGACCAGGCAAGAGTTGCTATGGGAGAAGTACATGAAGGTATTTGTGACACTCACCAGTCGGCTCCTAAGATGAAATCGTGGCCTTTCAGAGGTTGGGGTTTAGACTTAATTGGAGAAATCCATCCGTCTTCCTCAAAAGGGCATCGGTTCATATTGGTGGCAATTGATTATTTCACTAAATGGTCTGAAGTAGTACCTCTCAAGAACATGACACATACGGAGGTAATTCAATTCATAACCGAGCACATTATTCATAGATTCGGTATTCCTCAAACGTTAACTATAGATCAAGGTTCATCTTTTATGTCACACCAAGTCAGAGATTTTGCTGAATCTTATAATATAAAGTTGCTCAAGTCCTGCCCGTATTATGCCCAAGTTATTGACAAGCCGAGTCTAGCAATAAAATTTTAATAAAGCTCATCAAGAAGAAGATTGAGGATAATCCGAGGAGATGGCCTAAGTTGTTGTCTGAAGCTTTGTGGGCACATAGAATTTCAAGGCATGGTGCTATGAAGGTGACTCCATATGAGCTAGTATATGGTCAAGAGGCTATTTTACCAGTGGAAATAAATTTGAATGCGTTGAGAATAGCCAAACAAAATGATTTATCGGTAGTAGACTTTTATAACTTGATGATGGACAATATTGATGAGGTTGTCAATAAAAGTTTGACTGCTTTGAAGGCCATAGAGAGAGACAAGTTGAGGGTGGCAAGAGCTTACAATAAGAAAGTCAAGTTGAAGAATTTTCAAGTTGGTGATCTCGTCTGGAAAGTGATTCTACCAAGAGATAGGAAATTCCGAAAGTGGTCTCCGAGTTGGGAAGGTCCTTCTAGGATTACAAGAATAGTTCCCGGAAACTCATATTTGGTGGAATCCATACAAGGGACGGTGTTACCTAGAGCTCTCAGTGGCAAATACTTGAAGAAATACCACCCGAGTGTGTGGCAAGAAACCTAAGTACGCAATGGTCGATATACGATTATCGCCCTTAGCACAAACATGGCCGATACATAATTATCGCCCGAAGAAAATAAATGACTGATGGAGTGTTGACATCGTCCTTAGAACAAACACCGTGCATATTATTTTTCGGCGTGCAAGCTTTGCTGAAAAACAGGGGGGCATGTGTTGACATCAAATTTTGGCACGGCATAAAAAGAAAATGAGATGGCTTCGAGTGAAAGGGTTTTCAACATGAAAAGTTTCACATCGCCGAGTGGAACAACTTTGATGTTTAGGTTATTATCGTCCGACTCCATCTTAGGGGCCGAAATTGTACTCCGAGGGCAGAATTCAATGTTCCGAGTGGTTTTCAGCCGATCACGCCTTCAATGCGACCTCGGATGAAGGAGCACTCTAAATCAATTGTCCTCGTCTCGTCAAGGCAATTGATTTTGATATATAAATCATCTCAATCCGAGTTTGTATGCAAAATTTTGTATGCAGACTGAACTTAAACGGAAATATGGCGCGAGGTACCACACACTATGTCTGATGGGTCGCGCGAGCAATTCGGACCTCAAGAGGGCCTTGAATTGAAAAACCTTCAACACGAGAAAGTTTCGTCTCGTCGAGCCGATTGATTTTCATATATAACTCGTCTCAATCGGAGGTCGTATGAGATCTGGATAGACAAATCAAGATCAGGCTATTTTTCAGTCTGAAAATCCGAGTGAACTTAATATCATCCGAGTGAAATTGTTCTCCAGGTGAACATATTCCGAGTGAAAAGATTACCATCGGAATGGGAACTTGCCGATCCAGTAAGATATTGCTTTCGAGTGAAAATATAGTCATCCGAGTGAAAGATTGTCTTCCGGGTGAAAGATTCTAACATCCGAATGAAAGATTGTCTTCCGGGTGAAAGATTCTAACATCCGAGTGAAAAAGTCCAGTCGAACGATCCGAGTGAAAGACTAATATCCGAGTGGATGAGCCCGAATCCGAGTGAAATTGAACATGTGCCCAAAAGTTTATCAAGATGACCTCGGGTGGAGAAGTGTTCAGTATGGAAGTTGTGCGTATCATCAAAATGATAAACTTTGGTTTTGGAGTCATCATCATCATCAGAGATAGTATGTACCTGCAAATTCACTATAAGACTCGGATAATTTAGTCTGCTGCAAGACCGAGTGCGACTGGAACGTAAAGATGACCTCGAAGAGTATTCAAGATGGCCTTATTTGAAAAAGTGATCAATGTGAAAATTGTTCGTCTCATCGTGGCGCACAAGTTTGATGTTTGGGCCGTCTTGATTGGAGATCATATGCAAGCTCGACGGCTCGCGCAAGGAGTAAGATAGAAGTTGGGCTAGATTCAGACGGAATCCGAGTTGGAATAGAAGTAGGACTGTAGGACGTGAATTGATGTAATTTCTTGTAAGGAAAGCCTAGATGAATCCTTTACTTGTACGGGAAGTCCAGCCGCCTCTTATATATATTGGGGGTGATGGCCGATTAAACAACACACAATTGAACAAATCAATATACTACTTTTTCAGTCTCTGTTTTATCTCTCCACCGTTTTCTCTCTCGTTCTTTGATGTTCCCCAAGTTTGAGAGCTGCGAATCCTGAAGCTCTAGGGGCGAGCGAATCGACCTAGGGCAGCCCATAGCCGCCGTGCTCCCTGACGTGGTCCCTCCCGGGCATGCAGGGTTTCGGGTCTACAAAAGCGCCCACCGATTGTCTTGCGTATCGCGCTGTCGGTCGGGTCTCCTTCAACATGAGCTGCGGTGCATCACCCCCGACGTCGAGGGTACACGTGACGTGTTCACGTGTCAACACTATGCACTCAAAACCCACGGGTACTGACGGAGGCATAACTCTCTCGCCATTCACAGTGCGGCTTGACCGACCCTGGGATTCGCACGCCTTTATTTTTCTTTTTATTTTACGTTTTTTTTCTCTTTTTGAGGTCTATGCGGACGACCTGTTTGCAGAACACACCAAGGAGGCAAGGAACTCTAGAATACAAGGGAATCCTCAGGTGGTCTCTATTAAACGATTGCCATACTTGTTTTACATAAGCACACGTAGCTCGCCCTTGGTTGCGGCATGTCAAATAGCTTTACTTGCTTATCGCATTACTTGCACAAAGTACGCCTCGACATACTAATTACATCACAATGGTGAATAATTGGTGGTGTCAGCTTGTTACTTAATTTTCATGTTTCCTCACCTCTGTATATTTTAGTTATTGCACACGTACACCATGGTACGTATTACTGCACCAGGGGCTTCATTACACCCCGAATTACGGCAATAAAAGTTTGAACACTTTTTCAGTGTAGTTCGGCACCCCGAACTTATAGCATTATATGCATCGGCTCCGAATCATGTCTTTGGTCAATAGTTGGGTTGCCTGGCTCCTATGCTTACTACCTTACGTTACGCTATATCGGCTAGGGTAGTAAAGGGAGAACTATTGCGATTGTGTCCCAGTTCTTCCGGACGAGCACCTCAGTAGAGAAAGCCAGAAACTGATTGTCATGATGTGGCGAAAGCTGGTCAGCTGTTCGAGAGGTTCCAAATCGTTAGAGATTTTTTCCGCTTCTTGCGAAGAATCGGTTCCTCCGATTAGGCGTGTATAACACCCCTAGTTCGTCCTTCCGAATACCAGGGGCTTCGCCAACTTTCTTAATTGTCAAACTCCTATGGCTAAGTGAGGGCGGTAAAGGCCGCATAGTCTGATTGCCTTGTTCGTTGCACTAAACACCTCCTTTAAGGACCAGAATGTGGAGTACAGAGTGTTTAGATTTATCCCGAACACCCCTGTACTATCTACGTTGGAGCAGAAGCCGACGACTGGTCAACCCTCAGATTTCATAAATGGCCGCACAGGAGGTAAAATGTAAAATCACAAGCATTATAATACATAAAATCATTGTTCCATATTACATGACATGATAATACAAATGTTCTCAGGGAAATATGACATCCTTCGAACATTGCTCCTCCATAAGGCGGGACCCCTCCAGACGCCATCAAAATAGTGCTCGGGTCGATGATGCTACTTACCCTCCGGCGGCCCCTCGGTCATCAGCTTCTTGGCATCCAGCTTTGCCCAATGCGTCTTGACGCGGGCAAAGGCCATATGCGCACCTTCAATATAGACCGACCGCTTCACGGCTTCGAGCCGCAAACAGACACTTACAAGCCGCTTAACAAGTTTGAAGTAGCTGCTAGGCATAGGCTCGGTAGGCCACAACCGGACTATCAGGTCCTTCATGGCTAGCTCTGCCGACTTGTGCATCTCGACCAACTGCTTTAGCTGGTCGCTGAAGGGCAACGGATGTTCGGGTCCAAGATATTTGGACCAGAATAGCTTCTCCGTAGACATCCCTTCTTCGGCTCTATAATGCTCGGCAGCATCTGATATACTGTGCGGAAGATCTGTAAACGCCTCTGGAAAACCCAAATTCGGATAAGTACAAGGAACGTTTCTTCTACATACTTGTTTTGCATGGTGAAAGAATTACCCACCGCAATCTCCTTGGCCGCCTGAATTTCCTGGAGGGCATTCTGGGCTTCGGCTCATGCATCCTGTGTGCTCTAGCGGACCTTCGCCAGTTCGTAGTCTTGCGCCTTATAATCGCGCTCCAAGGACTCACATCTCTTGACCGCGCCATGGAGATGTTGTTGCGCCTCGCCAATCCGGGTCTCGTGCTTCTTGCACACGGCGCGTTCCTTGGCCGCTTGGTCCTCGGCCTCGGCTAACGCCTTCTTGAGGGTTGCCACCTCGGTCGTGGCCCCTAATAAAGTTTATGACACCTCAGTCCGGACGGACTATTCATTTTTTTCTTAAAAATACCCGCAGGTTACTGCAGACTTTGGCTATCCTCCAGCTGCTTCTTCATGAGACCGAGCTCCTCCTTGGCCCGCTCCAGTTTCCGCTTCAGTCCGGAGACCTCCGCGGCATGAGCAGTGGCAGCCTACAGTGATGCCTGCTTATTCACATAGACAACTTATGTTAGACTCCTACGATATTTCTTCTTGATCCTCTGTTCAGTATTTTCTTTCCGAACACCAAACACAGCATCATGGGCTACTGTCTATACTATGATATTTTTCCTACAAACGCATTACTTACCTCAAAGCCCGATAGAAGGCTAGTGCAGGCTTTGGCCAGTCTGCTTTTGACGAACTGAACCTTCTCTATTACCGTGCCCATAAGGGCGCGGTGTTCATCCACAATAGAGGCGCCTCGTAGCGCCTCCAGCAGATTATCCGGTGCCTCTGGTTTGGTAGAGGTCACCGGCGGAACAGGCACATTCCCTCCTTTTAGGGAATGCCGTTCACTGGACTCTGGAGCCACGTAGATCTCCAGAATAGTATCCGGGTCAGGTCCGAAGGGAACTCGGCCCCCCGTCTCTAGTTCCCATAGGGGCTTTTTTCCCCATGTGTCCAGTGACTAAGGAATCGCCCTGGGGCGCCACCCCGACGATTTTCGGAAGCTCCCCCTAGTCGGGGAAGGTCTTTTGCGACACCACCTCATCGTCACCCTTGGGAGAGACGGAATGAGCAGGTGGCAGAGACATGCTAGCCATCTCCTTTGAGTCTAGCGACCCCTCTGTCGAGGATCGCAGGGAGCCATCGCGTGTTGGACTGCAATAACAAGGTTTAAGGTATATCAATATTACAAACCAGGAAGGCCAGACGTTTTCGGATTCTGGTGCTTACGAGGCGGCCTGAGGCTTGGTCCTGCGAGGTCGCTCCGGACTGCTATCAACATCCCACACAGAGTTATCCGCGAGGGAGCCCCTAACCCTCTTAGGCACTTTTGCCTCCGGGTTTGTGGGGGCCGCTCTCTTCTTCCTCCCCACTTCAAGTGAGGAGTCGCTTTCTTCTTCCTCTTCATCGTCATCGTCAGCAGACGAAGAGGAAGTCTCATCTTCGTACATTACATCTGGAGCGCCCTTTTGACGAATGCCCTTCTTGGCCCCTTTGGCCGCTTTCTTGGCCGTCTTCTTTGGCACCTCATAAGGTGCTGGAAAGAGCATTTTCGTCGGTAATGGGAATTCTTGGTCTTCGGTCAACAGAGCCGGACAGTTAATCCCCACCGCTATCTTGACCCAGGTCTGAAAACATGTGTAGGAAAGCTTAGGCTTTCTCTCAAAATATGCTAGTAAAGGGTACGCCTTGAAAACATTAAAAGAACTTACTGCGTTAGCCTGGCGTTTTAAGCTAAGCCTGCGATCTTCGGTCACGGGCGGTGGCGTCTCGCCGGCCTTGAAGAGCACTCTCTAGATTTCTTCGTGTGTCGTGCCGAAGGGCTCTAGTAGCATCTAGTTCTTGGCCGGATTGTACTCCCACAGATAGCAAGTCCGGCGTTGGCATGGAAGGACCTGACGAATGAGCATGACCTGGACCATGTTGACAAGCTTGATCTTCCTATCCATCTTGTTTTGGACACACGTCTGGAGCCCAGTCAGCTCGTCCGAGGGACCACAGGTTAGGCCCCTTCCTTGCCAAGAGGTGAGCCGCATCGGGATTCTGGGTCGGAATTCGGGGGCCGCCACCCAGTTGGCATCACGCGGCTCGGTGATATAGAACCACCCCGATTGCCACCCTTTCACCGTCTCTGTGAATGAGCCTTCGGGCCAAGTAACGTTGGGCGTCTTGACCACCATCGCGCCTCCGCACTCTGCTTGTTGGCCGCTCACCACCTTCGGCTTCACATTGAAGGTCTTCAGCCATAGGCCAAAATGAGGCGGGATGCGGAGAAAGGCCTCGCACATGACAATGAATGATGTGATGTTGAGGATGAAGTTGGGAGCTAGGTCATGGAAGTGTAGCCCGTAGTAAAACATCAGTCCATGGATGAAGGGGTGAAGAGGGAAGGCCAGTCCGCGGACGAAATGTGTGAGAAACACAACCCTCTCGTGGGGCTCTAAAGTAGGGACGATTTGTCCCTTCGCCGGGAGTCGGTGAGCGATCTCCTTGGCCAGATATCCGGCCTCCCGGAGCGCCTTGATATCCTTCTTCTTGACGGAGGAGGCCATCCACTTACCCCCGGCTCCGGATCCAGACATCTTTGGAGTGCTTTCTCGGTCGAGGGAAAAGTTAAAAGCTTGGGCGCTGGAGCTCAGGGACGGAAGGACTGAGGAGGAGTTGTGGTGTGGGTGAAGGAAGGGAATCCTTATCCCCTTATAAAGGTCATGAATAACAAGCGTCTCCCCACTCGCCTTAAACTCGCCCATTCCCAAGGGCCGTGCAAATGGCACGGTTGGGCCGCCCATGCCCGTATTGATGAGAATACCGTAATAAGGGGACATGATCTCTCCTTCGACAAGATGTGACAATGGCAACCGTGTCTCGAAACATGGAGCGGCAGACAAAAAAATAGTTCGAAATTATGACCGGACAGACATGAGGTCATCAGCAGATTAGACTCATGTAAAAATATATATATTCTGTATGCGGTTATGTATGGTGTGTGGGTGACAGGTCCGGATACTATCATCGCATCCGAAGACTATCTTGAAGTTTGGATAGAAGGGAACCTACCTTGCAATGCCGAATACAATCTGGGCGCCGAACTCATTGTCATTGAAGCCAGGTTCAGGGGCTACTGAGGGAGTCCTGGACTAAGGGGTCCTCGAGCATCCGGCCTGTTATCCATGGGCTGGACTAATGGGCTGTGAAGACATGAAGACCGAAGACTGTACCTGTGTCCGGATTGGACTCTCCTTGGCGTGGAAGGCAAGCTTGGCGACCGACTATGAAGATTCCTTCTCATGTAACCAACTCTGTGTAAACCCTAGATTCCCCCTGTTGTCTATATAAACCGGAGGGGTTAGTCCGGAAAGGATACACACATTACCATAGTCATACAAGTTAGAATTCTAGGGTTTAGCCATCACGATCTCGTGGTAGATCAACTCTTGTAACACTCATATTCATCAAGATCAATCAAGCAGGGCGAAGGGTATTACCTCCATAGAGAGGGCCCGAACCTGGGTAAACATCGTGTCCCCCGTCTCATGTTACCATCGATCCTAGACGCACAGTTCGGGACCCCCTACCCGAGATCCACCAGTGTTTCCACCTACACTCACTGCGCAGGTTCAATTACATTGGAAGTCGTTTTCGGCTCGCCGAACAACTTTCAAAGCGAAGGCTTGACCTTTGATATTGTCATGTTCCGTAGTAGCTACCATGCACCTATTGGGCGTATCGCTTTTGCTCGTTTTAACGCGGTCCCACACTATGCTTATCTAAAGCTTAAGATGCCCAGTCCATGCGGCATCATCATGATAAACGGAAACACGAAACGCTCCCTCCGTACAGAGGAGCATACTATGGCTACTGCAGTCGAAGTACAAAGCGGCCCCATCAAGCTGCGCATCTCATCGTCCATCAAGCTGCCGGTCTCTATTAAACATGGCCGATCAATCTCAGAGCTGGATTAGCAGTTCGGCCTCTATCGTTCGCCTCATATAGCTGCAAAGTTTGTACCGCGCATACATAATTATGCACTTAGAATACCCTGGTCATCAACGGAGGCACAATATGGACAGATCTACAATGCGGTCCGCACTCCCATGGCCCTTTACACTTTTTTCTAACTATCATCTATCTTTTACCATAGGTGACTCAAAGCCTGGTCATCTTACAGACTCTTTCTGAGTTCGGCTTCGTACAGATAACCAAAGGCTAGTCCTGCCAAGGAGTTCTTTCGCCGAGGCAAGGCAACGCAGACGTGCGACAGGAGGTCCAAATAATTTTTTGTAGACCGCACTCTTCATTTCAAACCTATAAAGTGCCTTTTTCCTCAGCCTTCGACCCCTGGCATGTTAAATAGTCCGGGTAGTGGCGTTATAATCTGAAAGATTGCGTTTGACATATCAATCAGATTCCAGTGAACATAGTCCGTATTCAGTATTTGTTTCTTCTAAAAACTAAAATTTGCTTCTTCTGTTGTTTCACGCACGCACCTCGGCACAAATTGCCAGGGGCTCGATATGGCAACATATGAGTTGCCGACAAATCCGAACAGCTTTATAACACACTTCGGCATCACGAGTTTGGCCTTATATGCATCAGCTCTGAATCATGTCTTTGGTCAATAGTTGGGTTGCCCGGCTCCTGTGCTTACTACCTTACGTTCCTCCCTATCGTTTGAGGTAGTAAAGGGAGAACTACTGCAATTGTGTTTCCGGTTCATCTAGTCAAGCACCTCAGTAGAGAAAGCCGAAAACTGACTGTCATGATGCGGCGAGAGCCGGTCAACCACTCGATGACTTATCACAATCTTTCACGATTCCTTCTGTATTACACGAAGAACCATTCTTCCGGTCACCTATGTAACGCACCGTATTTGGATAACTGCGTACATACCAGGGGCTATATCGTAGACCCACCGTCAAACTCCTATGTCTAAGTGAAAGTGTTAAAGCCCTATGGTCCGATTGCCTAGTTCGCTGCATTGGCACCTCCTTCATGGACCAAGACGTTGGGTCAACAGTGATCAAGTGCTTTTATGAACACCCCCGTATTATATGCGAGGGGGCTGAAGCCGACGACTAGAAAACTTTCAGATTATACAAAAAACGGCCGCACAGGAGGAACCAAAACCTTCAGGCAAAAAGCATAGCCTATAAAATATCATAATATTGTTTTTTCAATTTTGGTACAATCACTCGAATATCATATCCATCGAGCACTGGCCCTCTATCAAGCGGGCGCCCTCAAGGACATCCTCAAAATAATGCTCCGACGTGTGATGGTCCTTGCCCTCGGGTGGACTCTTTGCTGCAATATCGGCTGCCTTCATCTTCGCCCAGTACGTCTTGACGCATGCAAGGGCCATCCGTGCACCTTCAATGCATGTTGACCACTTAACGGCATCGATACGCGACACCGCATCAACAAGTCTTTGTACCAAACCGAAATAATTATTCAGAATAGGCTCAGTCGGCCACAGCCGGACCACGACATCCTTCGTGGCAGATTCAGATAATTTGTGGAGCTCGGTCCACTGGGCCAACTGTTCATTCAGTAATAGAGGACGCTTTGGCATGCTGAATTGTGACCAGAGAAGCTTCTCCGTCGCATGTCCTTCTCGTGCTTGGTAAAATTGCGCTGCATCGGAGACACTCTTCGGCAAGTCCAAGAATGCGTCTGGAGAACTCCACATTTGATTAAGCAGGGCATACTTCAGATCACCGAATCTAGTCTGTAATAAGAAGGGCTTACCGGCCACTATCTCCAAAGCTTGACGGATCTCCTCCCGAGCCGCTCTAGACTCGGTCCGTGCTTCTCTCGCCTCTTGTAAGGCCTTGTCAAGATTGGTAGTTTTAACTTTGTTATCCTTTTTGAGGAATTCACATCAAACAGTAGCATCCTTTAGCTCGCGCGCCATGGTAGATATTCTCTCCTCACAGTGGCGTCGAGCAGCATGTTCAGCTTTTAACTCGGCAGCTGCCTTCTTGGCAACCACATTACTCACCCTGGCTTGCTCCTTGGCCCGGACGAGCTCAGCCCTTAGGGTCTCAACTGCGGCAGCACCGTCTGCAGTCTTGCATAGCTCAGTATATAATTCTCAACTTTATGCTCATATTCTTATACATACATATACTGACTGCCTCAAAACATACCTTGCTCCTCGTCGAGCCGCCTGTTAATAAGTGTGATGTCGTCATCCGCCACATTAAGTTTCCGCTTCAGATCTGCAACCTCTGTAGCACGGGCAGTTGCCAAGGATGAAACAGCCTGTGTTCCAATTAGTTAGATTATTTCCTAGACATATCTTTTTTTGTCCTTCGATCGCCTCCTTTTGGACGCCAACCAGAGTCTCAGGGGCTACTATCTATACATAGGTGCATTTTTGCATGTAGAGTGCAATTGAAGATATTACATTTCATACCTCAAAGCCTCTTAGCAGGCCCGTGAGGGCTTCATTCAATCCACTTCTCGCAGACAGAGTCCTCTCAACTACCGTGCCCATCAAGGTACGATATTCGTCTGACATGGACGCATGTCGCAACACATCCATCAATGTATCTGGCACCTCCTGATTCCTGGAAGCGGCGGTGGGAGTACGGACTCCCTTTGAAGGGATGTGTTTACTCAACCCTAGAGTCGTCTCCGGCTATAAACCGGATAGTTCGGGGCCTTTATTTTTGGTCCCCGAAGGGGCTGCATGCCCCGGACCCTGGACTACCGAAGTATCACGTTCGGGTGTGGTCTTCATTGTCTCTCGCACCACTTTTTGATAAGGAAAAATCCTCCGGGATGACACCTCAAAGTCGTCCGCCCTATTGGACGAGAGGGTCTGTGGAGGCGTCTCGCTTTCCATCATCTCCGAAAGAAGATCCCCTGAGGAGGAGGACTGTTGAGGAAGACTGCGTGCCGGACTACAAACATATATTTCAGATGTTACCCTTATAAGCGGAAAGGAACGTGATATGATTAGGACACCCTTGTTCACTTACGATTCGGCTAAAGGCTTGTTGAGGGAGTCCTGGATTAGGGGGTCTCCGGACAGCCGGATTATATCCTTTGGTCGGACTATTGGACTATGAAGATACAAGATTGAAGACTTTGTCCCGTGTCCGGATGGGACTCTCCTTGGCGTGGAAGGCAAGCTAGGCAATATGGATATGTAGATCTCTTCCCTTGTAACCGACTCTGTGTAACCCTAGCCCCCTCCAGTGTCTATATAAACCGGAGGGTTTAGTCCCTAGGACAACATACAATCATACCATAGCCTAGCTCCTAGGGTTTAGCCTCTACGATCTCGTGGTAGATCAACTCTTGTAATACTCATATCATCAAGAACAATCAAGCAGGACGTAGGGTATTACCTCCATCAAGAGGGCCCGAACCTGGGTAAACATCGTGTCCCCTGCCTCCTCTTACCATCCGCCTTAGATGCACAGTTCAGGACCCCCTACCCGAGATCCGCCGGTTTTGACACCGACATTGGTGCTTTCATTGAGAGTTCCACTGTGCCGTCACCGTAAGGCTTGATGGCTCCTTCGATCATCGGTAATGATGCGGTCTAGGGTGAGGTTTTCCTCCCTGGATAGATCTTCATATTCGGTGGCTTCACACTGCGGGCCAATTTGCTTGGCCATCTGGAGCAGATCGAGAGCTACGCCCCTGGCCATCACGTCAGGTTCGGAAACTTAAACTACACTGCCGACATCCACAGAGACTTGATCTTCGACAGATTCGAGCCCGTGTCAGGTGCCTAGCACGGTCACGATGAGCACGATGTAACTCTGCCGTCAGACAGTGTTCGGGAGATCGCATCTGCAACTACTCTGACCTTCAATCCGGAGCAAATTGCGCCATCCAAGGACGGAGGGATAGACCCCGCCAGGGAGGCCGCACTCTCAGTGGCGATGGAGTCGGATACTGATTTCACCCCTTACGAGAGCCGTGTCACTGAACCACTGGATTCGTCTCTGGCCACGGACTCCGAGCCGCCTGCATCCGTGCCTATCGAATCCGACTGGGCGCCGATCATGGAGTTCACCTCCGCAGATATCTTTCAGCACTCGCCTTTCGGCGATGTGCTAAGTTCATTAAAGTCTCTCTCCTTGTCAGGAGAAACTTGGCCGAACTATGTCCGGATAGAATGGGATGCGGACGATGAAGAAATTCGTTGCCCACCCACCACCCACTTAGTAGCCACTGTCGACGACTTAACCGACATGCTCAACTTTGATTCCGAAGACATGGACGACATGGACGAAGATGCAGGAGACGAACAGGAACTAGCACCCACAGGGCGCCGGACAGCCATTTCATCACATGACATATACATGGTGGATACACCCAAAGAAGGCAATGGCGAAGAGACAGCGGAGGATGGCCCCTCCAAGAAGCAACCCAAGCACCGACATCAGCAGCGCCGCTCTAAGTCCCGCCATAGCAAAAACAGCGATAACAGCGCAAGAGAAAATAACACTACAGTCGACTCTAGAGGAAACGACGACCGCATTGCCCCGGCGGCAGAGCACGATGAAGCTGCAAGTGGCGAACATAGTACGGATCCGACGTCCGAACACGGTGACGCCGAGGATAAACCTCATCGAACCCCCTCTCGGGAGGAAAATAGCCCGGACAAAGATGCACACATCATCCCGGAAACGCACTTGGAGCAAGAGAACCTCCGCAGAATGCTTATTGCCACAACGAGGAGTCTGGAGAAGCAGAAGCAAAGGCTTAAGGCCGCACAAAATACGCTCAACAGCAGGTGGAAAAAAGTGCTCGACAACGAAGCAAAGTACGGTGGAAGGTACCACACAAAGATCTATCCAAAGCGCAAGCTACTACCTGAATTCGACGATGAGGCCTTAGAGCCCACACAGCCAAAAAATGAAACGGCCAACCGGCCGGATCCACCACCTTGTGATCATGATTGAGCGGCTAACAAAGTCGCAGATAAGTCAACACACGATCTACGTGAGGACTTGCGCCAAAAGTCCAGTACGACCGGATCCATCTATGGATCTAGGAAGCACGCTCCGGCACAAAATCAAAACCGAATACTACAACCGTCCGAACGCAATGGCACATCCCAATACAGGGGTGCCGCACACCCCCTATGTTTCACCGATGAGGTGCTGGACCACGAATTCCCAGAAGGATTCAAACCAGTGAACATAGAGGCGTACGACGGGACCACAGACCCTGGGGTCTAGATAGAGGACTTTATCCTCCATATCCATATGGCTCACGGAGACGATCTCCATGCCATCAAATACTTGCCCCTCAAGTTTAAAGGACCATCTCGGCACTGGCTGAAAAGCCTCCTCGAAAACTCAATTGGAAGTTGGGAGGAGCTCGAGGACGCTTTTTGGGTTAACTTTCAAGGGACCTATGTCCGACCTCCGGATGCAGACAATTTAAGCCATATAATTCAACAGCCCGGAGAGTCTGCCCGAAAGCTTTGGAACAGGTTTCTCACTAAGAAGAACCAAATCATCGACTGTCCGGACGCTGAAGCCTTAGCAGCTTTCAAACACAGCGTCCGAGACGAATGGCTCGCCAGACACCTCGGCCAAGAAAAACCAAGAACAATGGCAGCCCTAACAAGCCTCATGACCCGCTTTTGCGCGAGCGAAGATAGCTGGTTAGCCCGGAGTAGCACCAGCAACCCAAGCATATCCAAAGTCAGGGATGGCAATGGAAAACCATGACGCAATAAAAACAAGCATCGAAATAAAGAAGATAGACCAGACAATACGACGGTCAATGCCGGATTCAGGGGCTCTCGACCAGGTCAGCAGAGAGAGCCTTTCAAAGGCAGCAGAGACGGACCATCTGGCCTAAACAAGATTCTTGACAAACTATGTCAGATTCATGGCACCCCCGATAAACCTACAAATCACACCCATAGAGAATGCTGGGTCTTCAAGCAGGCCGGTAAGCTAAACGCCGGACACAAGGGGGGAGACTCCAAGCCAAGACGAGGACGAACCTTGCCAGCAAAGGATCGGAGGACAGAAAAAATTCCCACCAGAGGTCAAAATAGTAAACATGATCCATGTGACGAAGAGGAGAAGCAAATATGCACTCTGAGACACACACGCCATAGATCCTGTCACCCCTAGGTTCAACCCCTGGTTGGCCTGCCCGATCACTTTTGATCACGGGGATCACGAGACAAGCATCCGACATGAAGGATTGGCTGCCTTGGTGTTAGAACCAATAATAAACAGATACCATCTCACACGAGTCCTCATGAACGGCGGCAGCGGTCTAAATCTGATATATCAGGACACAGTCCGCAAAAATGGGGATAGACCCGACACAAATAAGCCACAGTAATACTACCTTCAAGGGAGTAATACCAGGCCAAGAAGCCCGCTGTACGGGCTCTCTATTTCTAGAGGTTATATTCGGTTCTTCCGACAACTTCCGAAGTGAAAAGCTAACTTTCTACATCGCTCCATTCCGAAGTGGCTATCAAGCACTACTCGGAAGAGCGGCTTTCACTCGTTTTAATGCAGTACCACATTACGCTTCTCTCAAGCTTAAGATGCCCGGTCCATGTGGCACCATCACCGTTAGTGGAAATATTGAGCGTTCTCTACGCGCAGAAGAATGTGCGGCGGCTTTAACAGCCGAGCACTAGACGGCCTCAACAACCAGAATAAACGATAGGTCGTCAAGACCATGGACACGATTAGACGAGTCTGGCACATCACTACAAACACATGAGATTGGTTTGATGGTTAAACCCTCATAAACGGTACCAGGGGCTTCCCGCGTGTAATCAGGGCTAGCTTGACTCAACCTGACTTATCTTGAATTTTAATAGTTTATTGATAATAACCAATTTTTGGCACGTCAACTTTCACCTAAGTTCTTCTCTTTTACAGATGATAATCGTGCTACACCCGTCCAGGACACGGCACAACAGAGACGCAGGCACAGACGTGCAGCAGGGACCTGCTCAAAGGTTTCTTTTCAGATTAAGACCCTGCGTAAACCTTTTTTACTGTCTCTTGTTGTTCACATCCTCCGAATACTCAATACAACCGAGAAGGATACTGACGTTCTTGGCATGTGGCCACATCAGGATATTGCACGTACCTGGACACTTGGGGTTTATTATTAAGGGCATTGTTCAGCCCGGCATATGTTATAAAGACCGAATACCTTAGGCAGTGTTCGGCGTCGCGAGTTTGGCCTTATATGCATCAGCTCTGAATCATGTCTTTGGTCAAATGTTGGGTTTGCCCAGCTCCCATGTTTTGGTACCTTACGTTCCGCTATATCGGCTAAGGTAGCACTGGGAGAACTACTGCGATTGTGCTCTGGTTCATCCGGATGAGCACCTCAGTACAGAAAGTCGAAAACTGACTGTCATGATAAAGCGTGAGACTGGTCAGCCACTCGATGACTCAACGGAATCTTCAGGATTCCTCCACATTAACGAGGGGCCGTTTCCCGGTCATGTACGTACGCGCCCCGTATTTGGACGAGCACAGAAGTACCAGGGGCTATATAGTATCCCCACGGTCAAACTCCTATGGCTAAGTGAAAGTGTTAAAGCAGTATAGTCCGATTGCCTTGTTCGCTGCGCTACCACCTCCTTAATGGACCAAGACGTTGGATCAAGTGTGAATACGCTTTTTTTGCGAACACCCCCGCATTATATGCGTGGGGGCGGAAGCCGACAACTGCAAACTTTCAGGTTATATACATATATACATAAACAGCCGCACAGGAGGCATCATAATACTTTCAGGCAAAAGTTTAAACATAGCCTTGATAACTCGATAAATCATTATTTTTACAATGGGAGTACATGTCACTAGAACATAATATTCTTCGAGCACTGCGCCTCTATCGAACGAGCGCCTTCAAGAACCTCTTCAAAGTAGTGCTCGACAGCTACTCGGCCCACGGCCGAACCCTGTGTTGCAATAGCGGTGGCCTCCATATCTGTCCAGTATGTCTTGACACGGGCAAGTGCCATCCGCGCACCCCCTATGCACGCCGACCTCTTCATACGTTGATGTGCGGAACAACGCCAAGGAATTGTTGCACTAAACTAAAGTAACTATTCGGCCTTGGCCCTCCCGGCCACAGATGATCCACAACAGACCTCATGTCAAGTACGCACAACCTATGGAGCTCGGCCGACTCGGCCATTCGCTCATTCAACAGCAGCGGACGCACTGGAGCATGGAACTGTGACCAGAACAGCTTCTCCACTTCACGATCTTTTTGATCCTTGAAGTACTCGGCCGCATTAGCAACACTGGCTGCCAAATCCACGTATGCGTCTGCAGAACTCCATAGTTGATAAAGAGGGGCATACTTCGGATCTCCGAACTTAGTCCATAACAAAAAGGGCTTCCCAGCCGCAATATCTCCAGCTTGACGCAGCTCCTCCTTCGTCGCTCGAATTTTGGAGCGGATTTCCTTGGCTGCTACCATGGCCTCCTCCAGGTCTGTCGCCTTCGCTCGGCTTTCTTTTTCAAGAAGCTGGTAACGATCGGTGACATCTTTCAGCTCAACGGCCATCTTGGCCATTCTTTCCATGCTTTGGCAATGTGCGGCCTGTTCGGCCCTCAGCTCTTCGGCTGCCTTTAGAGCGGCCGCATTACTATTCCTGGCTTGTTCCTTGGTCCGGGCAAGTTCTGCCCGGAGGGTCTCCATGGTGGCAGCTCCATCTGCAGGCACAACATATTAAATATACTGGCATCATGCTCCTCTCACTATGTGTTGATCACCGGAGAAATCACTTACCCTGTGCCTCGTCAAGCCGCTTGTTAACAAGCATGATGTCGGCATCTGCCGCATCAAGTTGCCGCTTTAGCTCGGCAAACTCATCAGTCCGGCTAGCCACTGGACCTTCAGCCACGTGCACATAAAGGCGGTCTACTTATTACCTGGGACTATGATCCTTTGTTTGCCGCCGTTTTCAACAACAACCAGAGTCTCAAGGGATACTATCTACATAGGGCACACCTAACGTGTGCGGTACTATAAAAACATACACTATTTCACGTACCTCAAAGCCTTTCAGCAGACTCATAAAATCTTCATGCAATCCTCTTTCAGCGGACGAAATACTTTCAAATACCGTACCCATTAGTGTATGATGCGCTTCTGAGATTGCCGCTTGCTCCAGAAGATCCTTTAGTGCGTCCGACCGCATGCTATACGGTTCTGGACTCTTTCTATTGCTCTCTTTAGGAGCCGAATACTAAGGGCTCCGGGAAGCCAAAGGATTACCCTCTGGCCTTGGCGGATCAGGAGAGACCATCCGCGACGACACTTCAGGGTCGCCCGCCTCATGAGGCGGGGTGGCAGGGGGAGGTGTTTCGCTCTCCATCATCTCCGGAAGAAGATCCCCCGAAGACGAACTCTGTTGAGAAGGGCTACGATCCGAACTACAAGATATAAGCTTCGGTTATTGTCTTCAGAAGTAAGGTAGGACACTTTCACTATTAAAGTACTTTTTGATTACTTACAGCTCGATACAGGGCTGATCCCCTTGCGGACATTGTGCGGCAAGAATACTCTCCGAAGAAGGACCCTCTGGCGAGGATTTCTTCCCCCATTTGGAAGCCTTTGTTTCCGGATCTTCAGAGGTGGTCCTCTTCCTTCCTCGGGGAGAGCGAATGTCAGATTCTTCTCCCTGGTTATCCTCCTTCTGGGAGGTGCTAATTTCCCCGCTTGTGGCCTTTTTATTCCCCCTCCATCTTCCTTTGAGGGCACCTAATAAGGCGCCGGCTCGAGCATTCTGTCCAGTACCGGATTGGCCAAGCCTTCGGGAAGGGGGGGCGAACACATGATCATCTTTGCCTTTGTTATCCAGTCCTGGCACTACAAAAAAATACACTTCCGTGATGATACGTGTTTGTCACAGTAGGTCACTTTTTTTGTCATGCATGTACATCCATGACAAATTTATGACAGAATCAAGATAGTCATACCTGTGTTGTCGTAGAAGTGTTCCATGACATTTCCAAAATTATCATCATGGAAGTGTCCACTTCCATGACGATAAATCGCGCATCATAGAAGTGCTTTCATCAAGGGTGACCGACACATGGCATCAACCGTAACGGAACGCCGTTAAGCTATCAGGTCGGGTTTTAGATCCGATAACCCGTTAACAGCTTTGACCAATGGGGATTTTCCACGTGTAAAATCATCATTGGCTAGAGGAAGCACGTGTTGGCTCATCGTCGGGACAGATCATCCACTCACTGGACAGAAGGCGCCTATGATACGTCGACACGTTGCACGGCCCAACAAGTTTAAATGGGCCGGCCCAACTAAAGGCCCACAAGATTTTGCGGACCATAATGGGCCGGCCCAGCTAAAGGCCCATGAGATTTTGCGGACCATAATGGGCTGGCCCAGATAAAGGCCCGCAAGATTTCACGAGCCATAATGGGCCGGCCCAGGTAAAGGCCCACAAGATTTTCGTGTGCCATAATAGGCCGGCCCAGGTAAAGGCCCACGGTGACTCTAGCCCATAATGAATAGTAATTTTCTTTATACCCGTTAACGGCCCGTGATTTACATGGGCCGTTTCCGGCCCGTGTTAGCTTTCGGCCTATTGACGGCCCATACGTTCTTGGGCTCCTTTTCGGCCCTCGATTACTTCCGGCCCGTTACTGGCCTGTTCCCCTAATGGGCCAAATTCGGCCCATGGCAAGAGTCGGCCCGTTACTGGCCTGTTCCACTAATGGGCCAAATTCGGCCCATGGCAAGAGTCGGCCCGTTACTGGTCTGTTACCCTAATGGGCCAAATTCGGCCCATGGCAAGAGTCGGCCCATTTCTGGCTTGTTAACCCGTTGCGCCGTTTCCAGCCTGTCCTATATTCTGGCCCATTAACGACCCATTATGCTTGTGATAGAATTAAGACTTTGCTGTCCTACGGCCTGTTAACAGCCTGTTACTATGCTGGTCTGATACCAATTACGCCTGATTATGGCCCATGTAGACCCATTTATCCGCCGGCCTGAGGCCCACCGATTACAGGCCCATTTATCGACGACCCGTAGGAGACCCATGGATCCTATGGCCCGTATATGGCCCATGGTAGTTGCGGCCACTAGCAAACCAGGGAAAAAGGATACTAGGAAATAAATAAGGCCGAAACTAATGCTAGGCTATTAAGGCGATTGCACAGATTACATCCACTCGGCATCAAAGATCGCCACTAGTGCAAATATAGGGAACACCCTACACTATACAAAAATGGCTTGCTATTTTCTTCGGGCGGTGGCTGCACGTTAAGAATAAATTTTGTATCGCACCAAAACAAATTACAACTATGTAACAAAAGGAAGGTTGGCATAAAACTTAACAATCTAGCAGATAAATGCACCACCAGAAGTTCAAAAGCTCAGTTCATTTGACCTGACTGTTACGTTTTCATACTGTATTGTCCAATGGAGCACCATAACCCTTGCCTTCATTTCCCCTAGGCTCCTGAACAACATAGCAAATGTCTGATATTCTGGTTTCAAAACCATGCATATCTTGACGACATTTGGCAATGTTTCTCCTTGTTTCACAAAGGGTCTCTGTTAGGGAATGGACTTGTGTCCGGAGCGCAGATACAACATTGCTTTGAGCTTGCATATCTTGATCATGAGGCAGTTTGGATGATATTGCCTTAACAACCAACCCAGTATTATGCAGGAACGTGCTTTTGGCACTGTTAGTGGACTGGTACTGGCCCACTTCAGCAAGAGCTGACATTGCAGTTATAGTTGCCTCGCCACCTTCAAAAGGTGGCGGTTCCACCATTTTTTCCATAGCTCGCTAAAAAGTTGAGGTTTTACATTAGTAGTACCAGAACAGAAGATATTAAGGAGGCAGCAAAACCAAACAAAATAGCTTTGGTCTATATACAGAACTTATTCTGGTGAACCCATGTAAAATATTAGTTGTATTTAATTGCAAAGTACATAATAAAACCAGGTTCCAAACATATGACCATGTACCATCGCTAATGTATTGTCTATTTCTTCACATTGTATTGAGGGCTAAGGATAAAGAGACGAAGTTTATAATACAGTAAGCATAGTATGACGTCATTCATATCACAAAACAATTGAGAACAGACAAACAGGCAATTGTAACGTTGTGTGGGCAAGTCCAGCACGGAACTAGATTACGCGTCAAGATCAAAGGAACATCACTCCTCTCTTTTAAACCTTGTAAGGTGCAATGATACGCTAAGACAATTGTGTATAAAATTGAAAAGAGTAATAGACATTGGCTGCAAACCATGCAGTTCAAGGCACAAATCAGAGTAAGTAGTAGTTAAAAGGCACGAGGATTAAGGACTTACAACAACGGCTTTGACTGGTGTAGTCATGCCATTCTTCTTGCTGGTGTGACAATCCTTGAAGATTTCCACATCATTTGGTTTAGGTGCTTTTTGGTCCTTGCGGGCTTTCCTCTGCATTTGGAACAAGTCAATATAGATCTGATAATATGGTATAGCGAAAAGACTGAAACAACAGCTAATTACAAGAGCCTCGCAGTGTGCAATATAGCTACGAGATCCTGTCGTCTGTTGGAATTTCACTTTCGTACGGTTGGCCTTGTTCTTTGAACAGTTCACCTACAAGAAGATAGATTTGTGTGGCACATACGTAAATAGGACTTCAACATGTGGTCTGATGACATATATATATAATGTACCTGATACTTTAGATCGGACCAGTGTTTAACAAGGCCTGTCCAGTCTTCATCAGATATATTTTCCACTTGAGATGTTTGGGAAAGTTCACTGTTAGCCTTGCCTTCAAAGTGAGTTTTCCTCAAGTTATACTGATACTATCGCAGAGCAGACTTGAAAACATGGGTGCAAGCTTGTCTGGTTGCATCATCTTGGCTATCCAACTTGAACCTCATCTGTGGAAAATTATGGGAGTCTCATTATCAGCAACCTAGAAAGTATTGGACAGAGCAAGACGATATTACTAGTTTCCATACATAACCATACTTACTGATAAATGGTCGAGGAAGATGTTGAACTGGGTTTCGTCTTTGTCATTCATGTACTGAATCCATGTTGGGAGGATACGTACATGACACCTAACAGCAACCGTTGCCTCTGATACTAACTTGGCTGACTCTGTAGCATCACGTGGCCTTTTTAAACCTGCCTCAAAACGGATCTCCATTCTTCCTCCTCTAAATTTAGTTAACCTATCGAGCATTGTCCCTGATGTTTGTTTCCTCTTGCGCCTAGGTGCTAGTCCAACAACAAACATAGGAAGTGTTAGTGTACATCAAACTGTGAGACTACATATAAAGAAGCATGCAACTGTAACTTGACTCCAGCAACTACCTTCTTGTTGTTGAAGCTCACAAGGTTCATCTGATATTGCCAACTCGTCTTGTGTCAGGTGGCAAGGGAGCTTGGGAATGTGCTGCTAGCTCAGTTGATGCATGAGTACGTCGTGCAGCTGGTAGTACTGTGGTAGGTGTTGCAAGAACTAGGGCTGTCTCTGCTTGTTTGGTGGCAGCTATTTGTTTTTGTTTGTCTTTTTTTGCAACTCATGTAGCATGGGATGTCGTGTTTATCGAATTTTCTGCCGGACTTTGACCTTCTATTGCACCATCAGTACCAGCAGAATCTGCAGGGTTCATCTGCTTCTCATTCCCTGCCATTCTGTGTTTCTTCCTCTTTCTCCGTGCCATGTTAAGTCAAGCCGACAAGAAAAACGAATAACAATTTAGTTCTTCAGAACTAATTGATGCGTGATGCAGACGAACTGAACTTTGATGTTAGACAACCACATGATAGGAGGATGTAATATGTATGAAAAACAGGACGGAAGAGATAACCAGAACTATGATGTGTAAACTAAGAAGAAGACATTTCACCAAATTAGAAGCAATGCAATGGAAGGTAGACACCATATGAAAGATGCTACAAATATCGCTCTGCCAAGTTAACAGTGTCTCATCATAAATGGCGTTTAAACAAATGTGAAGCAGTACAAGAAATGAATCATATGCAAGATGCAAACAACATCACACTACCATGTTAGAGGTCTCTCGTCATTAGTGCCATTGCATATTCACAACATTGCATATTCATAGCTTATGATGTGTAAACTAAGCAGAAGGCATTTCAACAAATTAGAAGCAATGAAAACTAGACACCATATGAAAGATGCAACGAATATCACTCTACCAAGTTAAAACTGTCTCGTCATAAGTGCCATTTCAACAAATTAGTAATACAAGCTAGAAAAGAATGTGAGATGTAACCTATATCACACTCCGAAGTCAAACGTGTCTTATGATAAGTGATTGTTGCGGGTTACACAACAGTAGTAATTTGATGTAAGAACATGGTGTGATAGACCAATATTGTATGTTCTAGAAACAGGAAAACGTGTCTTATTCAAGTATAATGTGTAAAGTAAGCAGATGGAATTCAAAAAAATTAGAAGCAATACAAGCTAGACATCACACATAACATGCAACCACATATAACAGTGCCAAGTTAGAGGGAGCACCGGTGATGCTGCACTAGGGGAGACGTGCTCATCATAAACACAACTTTTTTGAGTGTCTATGCATGTGTTGTCTTGGAAATCATCTTGGGGGTGTGGAGGAGTAGAAACTGTAGAGGCACTCCGTTCGGAAGGAGCACCTTTATCCACTGCCTTGCTAACTTCCTTCCGCTCTATTGATTTTGAATTGTCAAGTAAAACCGACAAGAAAAAGCAATAAAATTCTCTCTTCAGAACTCATTCATGCATGATACTGACAATCACTACTTTGATGTAAGGCAAACACATGATACCGGGATGGAATATGTACGAAAAATAGGACGACATGGCATGTTCACAACTGTTTGTGTAAACTAAGTAGAAACCATTCCAGCAAATAAGAAGCAATGCAAGCTAGACACCACATGAAAAATGCAACCAATATGCCTCTGCCAAGTTAAAAGCGTCCCATCATAAAGGGAATTTCAACAAATTAGAAGCAGCGCATGCTATAAATCATATGAAAGATGCAACTAAAATCGCACTGCATATACTAAAGGTGTCTCGTCATGTTGATTGATGCGGGATACAAAAAAAAACAATAGTTTTATGTAAGGACATGCTTAATAGACATATGTACTATGTACTAAATACAGGAAGGCATGTCACATTAACAGGTTTAATGTATAAGCTAAGTAGACTAGCACATGTAGTTTAACCAGATTGGAAGAATTACAATCTAGACACCATATGCAACATGCAACCACATATCATGCTGCCAAGTTAGAGCAAGCACCTGCGATGCTAGTGTAGGGGAAATGTCGTAATCAACTACAGAGCTATGTTCACTATCTTCATCTAGCATTTCTGTTTCTTGAGAATCATGTCGGGAGGCTGACGTTGCATTCTTTAAATGAGGAGTAGTCTCCTTGCCTGCCTGCCTCGTCATAAGTGATTGATGAGGGATACACAAGAACATTAGTTTGATGTAAGAACATGGTTAATACATAGATGTACTAGTATGTACCAAAAACAGAAAGGCATGTCATATTCAAAGGTATAATGTGTAAGCTAAGCAGATGCAATTTAACCAAATTGGAAGCAACACAAGCTAGACATCCAGCTGGAGTGGTGAGCATGATCATCTAGGACCTGAGAGCCTGGTGGGAGGCGGGTTGCTTCGCCACCATCGCAGCTTTTTAGTTGGCTTCCAGGTGATGCCTATCTTTGTTGGGCTTGTCACTGGCTCGGCCAGTGCCCTGACTAGCTATTTGTCTTCTAGTGCTCACGGGATGGTGGTTCATGTAAAAAATATATCTTTCCTTATCTTACCGACTTCGGCCTTTCGAATACAAGCTAGACACCATATGCAACATCCAACCACATATGACACCGCGAAGTTAAAGCAAGCACCTAGGATGGTGGTTCATTGCGAGCGAGGTCATCAACTCCAGATCTACGTTTACCGTCTCCATCTGCTGACACTGCACCCATTATAGCGCTGAAACGTGTCTTGCCTACCCGCACACCAAACTAGAGCGACTTCTCTCTTTTCTTTTTGGCTTCTCTCATGGCAGCAGAGTCTGAAATACCCTTGCATAAAAACACAACAGTGAGAGTAAGGGTGAAGTGTGTGCAGAACTAGTGCACTGTAAAAGTACCAGATAGCAGGTGGCTGAAAAATAAATGACAGGAGACATATGATAGCTCTACAACATTGCATGGCAAACAAAATTAGATTCTACTCTGTATGATTTTGTAATATATGAGCACAGGAAATACAGGTACTCCTCCAGCACACCACCACATGTGGTCATATCTAAGATAATAGTCGACTAAAAATAAATAGGTCAGTCGATTTTTTTAATGAACCGTCCGATCTATAAGGAACGGGCAGATGGCCTTCGTCTACCTCCCGCCAGTCACTATTGACGATCTTTCTCGAACCGCCAGCGACCACCGGCCCAAACCCCTGCCTCCGCCGCCCCGCCCTCCCATCGACCTCACACCACCGCCGTTCTTGGCAGCGCCCCCAGGTCATCCCTTTAATCCCGACCGACCTCCAGATCACGCCCCTAAGATAAACACCAAGGCGCTGCTTCCCCGGCGTAATAGGCATACTAGCGCCTATTACGCCGGGGAATGCTTCCGTTAATTGGGAATCAAGTGGCCAGAAATTGAAATTCAGGGGGGCGGCAGACCTCTAGCTAAGGTGAAATAGTATATGAGGAGAAACCTTGTGCATCACGAGTTACTAGGAACATCTAGTATCAAGAAGAAGCGGTCAACTAGTGTCTTCTGTGGGATGAATACCGTGCAAGCAGAGACGTAAGATTTGCATGAATAAGGGAAGAGGAGTACCTTTTTCGGTTGCCGGTGTGGTGAACTCCACAAGTCGCGCCGATTTTCTTCTTTTTACCAGGGAAACCGATGTTCTGGAGGGTGCAGGCTTGGACGAACCCATGGCCAAATTGTTGACTGTGTTGCCGTGGCCGTATGTCGGCCGAGGGGAAGCAGATCCGAGGCAGCGAAGGACGGCGTAGCAGGAACAGCTCCGGTGCGGTGGAGGGTGGCGTAGTTGGAGCGGCAGCGGTGAGGCGCAGGACGGCATGGTTGAACTGGCTCGGGTACGGACGGCTCGGCCTCGGCTTCAACTACTAGCCGTGGAGGGCGTTGCGGTTGAGGTTGCGGTGGATGACGACGTCGGGGTATCGGCTCCGGCGTGATGGAGGAGGGCGGCGGTTGATGGGTGGGATGGGGTGGTGGACGGAGGTCGCCGGGGTTTCGTGGCTGGTGGAGAGGTAGTTTTGGCGCCCACGGAGTACGAATGGGGAATCGGACGGGTGGGGGAACCATGTTTCGGTCTGGGACGCGCTTGTTTTTTGCTTTTTTGAACAGAAATGGGCCGCGCTTGTTTGAAATTTGGGGAAAGTACAAACTTTGCCCCCCTCTTAAATTTCGGACCTACTGCGGGTCGGGGGTAGGATGGTAATCCCAGGTGTCCCAAATAGTGGGCGAGAGCGATTTCGGCCGCGCGCATGTGTGCTTAGGCGGCCATTGTGTATGAATGTTTTTCGGATGCGGTTGCGTGGCGTCTAGATAAAGCTACAAACCTACCCCCATTTAGACCTTTGGATGTTGGGCCGGTAGGTTTCACGGGTCAGAGTTATTAGAAAAGTAATTTCCTTGTACTACCAAACATTGGTCTCACGCGGTTTCGAGTGAGTAGAGGCTCTTTTGGCGCTTCGTTCGAAATTTTGAAACACAAGTATTCACGTTTAGAGTACTCTTGAACTATGAGGATTGACCTAAATATACAACGTTATATTTGACCTTGTATGTTTGAAAACCTCATTAAATTATCCGCTTCTTTTTGAAATTTTGACACTTGAAAATCCTATAACTATGATTATTTTGGAATGGAGGAGATAAATTTGAATGTATTTTGTACATGACTACATATGCTATTATGTACAAAATCAGAGCAAAGATTGGTGCCCCCATAATTTAGGTATGGTTTACAAATGCCATGATATCAAATTCAAATAATTGAATGGACTTCATGTTGAATTCGATTTTTTTAAACCACCTTAAGTTGAATTCAAATGTATGCTAGTTCATAGGTAGTAGCTATTTATAATGTCCATTGTGTAACTTTCGTATGTATAATGTGCTTTACACACACAACATGAACTATAGTCATGTTTATATTCGATTGCTAAAGCGATGCATTGTCTGGAGTTCAAAATACTAACTATGTGGATCAATTGTGTCGAATAATAACATAGACATGCTCAAATTCGATAGAATCTAGATGTTTGATGGATCAATGACCGCTCCTTACGTGACATGCAAATATCATGATCCCATCCTAATATTTGGATACAATTTATATCTTTAATCAATGTGTAGAGCAGTCTTTTACATGTAGTTTCACTCTCCATCGGTGGTCTCTCACACATGCTCACACACTGTCTCCCGAGGTGTCTTTCTCGCACACATGCTCTAGATATAACCCTCCCTCCCTCTCGTAACCATTTACAACTGTTTTCACTAACCTTTATCACAAGCACTCTTCCTCTCGCAAACATACACATGCACAATCCTCATCGACCCTTTCTATATACATGGACCTGCCTACGTGTCTCATGTACGCACACTATCTTTACACCTATCTCTCACGCATTCTCTCACACCTCTCTTCCTAATCGACGAGTATGATTCTAGCAGAGCATTCTGTAGGATGCCCCTTAAAGTTAGGTTGGATGAATAGTAATATCAGAGATAAAGGGGTTACCTTAGTCCGAGAACCTAGGGTTACAAATCCTAGCTGGCTTTGTTAGTGGACACAGAGTCCTTCACAATTCTGCTATCTTTTTCTTGTACGACTAGTCATCCATGGGTCTTCCTAAATGCATCACGGGCCGACCAATGTGGCGTAGGACGGAACAGAACGAAGTGCCTCACCTCGACCCACCGGACCTCATGCGGTGACACGCCCTCTGCCCCCACGTCTCATTATCTTCTCACACCCACACATACCAACACAAACACCACACACACAGAAAATTTCTCCTGGTACCTCTATTGCCTCCCCCTTGCATATACACACTCAAGGGAATGGAATCTCTTGTCGTGACGTCATATTCGTCTCTCTCTCTAGACCACTCTCATTTCTCGTGCTATCTCTCCCACACCCCTCCCCCCCCCCCCGCCGGCCCCTCTATCCATGCCTCTCTCGAATACGTAATACACACACATACCTCTCTAGGCCCCGCCAAATGCATCAACTACACATTCACACATGTTACATCACGTACCCCATTGATCTAAAAAGCCCTCTCTTCATGTTTATTTCGCATACAACATTCCTTTTGAATAAAGTGTGGCCAAACAATTATTTTAGAGTTTCTACATATATACAACATTACAAAGTTATATGGAGGAGTACGAACGCTAATTTGCATTGCATGGTGCCCACAATCATATTTATTCCGCACTGTGAATTTGTATATTCTTATATTATATACAAAGTTAGTCATAATAAAGAGAAACAAAGAGCATCTCTCTCTCCATCGCATACCCCCCCTGTACGCCCCTTTCACGTATGCACACAAAACTATCTCCAGGTCCTCTTAAAGTAAGCCCCCAGAAAATTCACGCATGTTTCATCTTTCTCTTGCGATATATGCAATGACGATCATTGTATTTGAAGCGAAAGCATGATACGTACATTGGACTTCAGAATCCACTCATTACAGTCACCATTTATGTTTAGTGGTTATTATGCAGTCAAGGGCTCACCGTACAACTCCGTATTTGCTCATGACATGACTAGTTGACCAATTAAATGCTCCACGTGGCACCTCTAGTGTTGCATCACATTATCTCACCATGTCGGTGTACAAAAAGAGGGGTACACTTTTTGTACCCCTATAACTGTGCACGGGCAGTCTGAGCCGCGGATAACACCACACCAAGCAAGGCAAGGGAGGTGAGCCAGGGTAAGACCAAAGCTC
The DNA here is from genome assembly GCF_018294505.1 of Triticum aestivum. Lineage (NCBI taxonomy): Eukaryota > Viridiplantae > Streptophyta > Magnoliopsida > Poales > Poaceae > Triticum > Triticum aestivum. The sequence continues at coordinate 85,580,880 of NC_057794.1, read as the reverse complement.
AAGAGAACTAGAACGACGTCAAGGCCAAGACCACGAAGAGCAAAGGGGACGAAGCGGACTCCCCCAGCAAGATCCTTGCCGGGAGATAGTTCTAGCAGCCCCGGCAAGACCCTTGCCACGGCGACTCGTCCCGCGCCTACGAAGAAAATCACCCTTGAGTCCACTGCCCCCAAAGGGCAAGGATTCAGGAGACATCCTCGTGGCGGCATGCAGATCTTTGTGAAGACATTCAAGATCAGATACGCACTAAGGAGACGACAACCCTTGGCGGGATCCCAGCCGAGGAAGACCACAAGGCCCCCGGCAAGCGCCTTGCCGGGGATGACAGCAGGCGCCTCGGCAAGACCCTTGTCGGGGCCCCGGCAAGGCCCTTGCCGAGGACACCCGCAGGGCCACCATCAGGCCCACGCCGACTAAACCTCCACCACCGCATGCATGCAGCTGCCGACCCAACCAGCTGGGCGGGCACCTGTGTGGCGGCATGCAGATCTTCGTGAAGACCCACCACTGCGCCACCTCAGCTGCCTGCCTACCTACATGGCATCGCAGGCGTCGCTGGCCAGGGCGCGTGTCGACACAAGAAGGAGCGGCGACGGACGAGACAGTTTCTCCCCCGTCCCCGATAAAGCAAGGACACCTAAGCAAGACGCATTAAATGCGCCTTGTCATGTAATGCGAGGGATAACCTCGCATCACTGTACCCTTTCCACCTCCTGTGTGCCACTGTGGCAACCCCTTTTTCTATAAAAGGAGGCCCGAGGCAACCAGAGGAAGGATTCGGCTTTTTGGAGCTCCTCACGCCCCATAGCTAGCTCAAGAACACAGATATACAATCCACCAAAGCAGGAGTAGGGTTTTACGCATCCTCGCGGCCCGAACCTGGATAAACGAACCGTGTGCTATCTGTTTGATCCGCTCTTCTCACGACCCCGCGCCCCGCTAACCACAGTAGGGATTCTTGTGATCCCATAGGCGTCGTTCCCACCGACATCATTGGCGCGCCAGGTAGGGGGCGCAGTTGTGAGAATCGGCTTTAGCAGTTAGTTCGGCGCTTCTTCATCATCATGGCGCCCAAGAAGAAGATGATGGTGGCGGTTGGCCAGTCGGAAGCCGGACAGCCCGTCCCGACGCGGGCGAGCAGCGGACTGGTCGCAAAAAGGACCCGGGGCACTGCTCGCGAACACCAACACCATCCCAGCAGCCAGAGTTTGGGAGGCGGCGATGTTTGTGCGCCTGGTAACGGGCCACACATCGCCGAATCCAAAGGCGGAGCCCAGCCCTTCGCGGGTGGAGCGGGGCCTTCCAAGGTCATCGCCGCCCCGCCCGAAGGCGACGCAAGGGCCTCCAAGACTCCCATGCCGGTGCCAACAGTGCGCTCCTCCCAGGCAGCGCGCGACGAACGGCGTAATCATGCTGAAGATCCCGGGCATCGCCGTGGGAAGAGCCTCGAGTGCCACTCCCGGGACGTAGAAGACATGCCCACTCGCCGAGGCGCTGGTGAAAATGGCATGCGACCGCGGGGTTGTGATAGAGCTCCTTCTGACATGGTCAGAAGTCGATGCGCGTCGCGATCCGTGCAGGTTCCGCTGCCACCGACGCCAGTAGAGGCCCTGGCGCGCGCGCAGTTGCTCCTCGACTTTCCTCCCACTACGGGGAAACTCGATGAATGGAGAGCCACTATCCAAAGCCTTGTTGCGGTGGCCAACAAATACGAACCAAGTCCGGAGGGACCCCCGGGTTGACGCTCCGATGGAGTCCCGCGGACCAGTGGCGGAAAAGCTGGTGGCGCCGCGACCATGGTGCATTTACCTCTTCCCCATCCGGTACCGCAGACGCCGGCTTGTCGCGACGTCGCGGGTGACGACATCTCCATAGCATCGTCTGACCCGCGGACCCACTGTGACCAGCGCCAAGTTCTTCAGGAACGAGCCCATGAAGACGCTCGAACCACTATCGAGCGCCGGCACGGAGCGCGCCACCAGTCAGACAGGCGAGCAGGGCCTGCTGTGAACCACCCGGCCCCGGAGAGCCCTGGAGTCCTACCTTACGAGGTAGGCTGTCCGGCTTTTACCCGTGAGCTGCTGCAGTTCCAGTGGCCCACTCACCGCACCTTCAAACCTGACGTTGGCGAAAAGTACAACGGCAAGACTCACCCGTCTGAGTTCCTCAGCATCTACACCATCGCGATGCAAGCCGCCGGAGCCCGCGACGATAAGGTGCTTGCGAATTACTTTCCATTGGCTCTTAAACCCAACGCCATGTCGTGGTTGATGCACTTGCCGGTAGACTCTATTTCCTCCTGGTCGGATTTGTGCCATGAGTTTGTGGGCGCCTTTACTGGAGGTCACCAAGCCCATGGCCAAGCAAGCGACCTGCATGTCATTCCCCAGAAGGGAGGCGAGAGTCTGCGCAAGTATATACAGAGGTTCAGCCGGGTACAGTACAATATCCCTGATGTTCACCCTGCCGCCATCATCAGCGCGTTCCATCAGAACGTGCGTAACCGCAAGATGCGCGAAGAACTGGCAATGAACAAGGTGAAAGATGTGGCAGAACTCTATGTTCTTGCTGACAGATGTGCCCGAGCTGAAGAGGGAAGGAAGTACCCCGGCGAAGATGCCGGCGTGGAAACCGACTCCTCAGATGAGGATACTGCCGCCCCGGCGAAGAAAGGCCGGCGCCGCAACAGGAAGCGCAAAGGTAAAGTTGTGCTTGCCGTCGAGGGATCTGACGACGCCGGCTCCGCCAAGAAAACCAAGGCAGATGACCCCGGCAAGGAAATTGCCGGATGTGTCGCCTGCCGGGCCTTGGCGGCTGCCGAGAAGCCAGGAAACTCCGACAAGCAATACTGCAAGATCCATCGCACCAAAGGCCATGATCTCCAGAACTGCCGACAGGTTGAGCTCCTTGCTGAGAAGCAGAGGGCTGAATATGAGAGGCGGGACAAGGAGAAAGGCCAGGACGGTGCTGAGGGGTCCGGCAAGAAGCGTGACGGCCAGGCGGGCCGTCGCGGCAAAGATAAACAGCAGGAGAGGCCCGCCCGGGGCCGTGACAAAAAGCCAGAAGACGATGATCACGAAGAGGACGATGAGTCTGGTGACCAAGAATTTCAGAAAGCTACAGAGGCCATGTGCGTCGATGGCGGCGCCTCGCTGCATACCTCTCACCGCCAGCTTAAACAGTGGGCGCGTGAGATTACAGCGGCGGAACCGTCGTTTGATGCCCAAAGGCCGCTGAAGTGGTCCAGCACACCTATCATTTTTGACACTGAGGATCACCCTGATCGCACTACTGCAGTCGGGTGCTTGCCATTGTTGGTTTCACCAACAATACGCAACCTCAAGGTGACAAAGATGCTAGTCGATGGCGGGGCCGGTCTGAACTTAATCTCGCCTGCCGTGATCGAGAAATTGCAGATTCCTGATGAAGACCTCGAAGAGACGGGCACGTTTCAGGGGGTCAACCCGGGAAGAAGTCAACCAAAGGGAAAGGTCACGTTGCCCGTGACTTTTGGGAGTGATCTGAACTACAGGACAGAAAGGATTGTGTTCGACGTTGCCAAGATCCCCTTGCCTTACAACGGGATCCTTGGCCGCCCAGCGCTGGCCAAGTTCATGGCGGCGTCACATTACGCCTACAACACCCTGAAGATGCCGGGGCCTGTGACGATCATCACCGTCCCATCAGACAAGAAGGATGCGCTAATTTGCGCTGACCAACTCTACCAACAAGCAGTTGCAGCAGCCGCCACTGCTAAGGCGCTTGCTCCTGCCGCTGGAGCCCCGGGAAGGCAAAAGAAGAAGACCGGTGAGACCTCAGGCACCCACTCCGGCAAGCGCACCTCTTCGGAGTGTAGCGCTCCCGTCGAGGACGTGCCAGAGAGCTCCGCCGACAGAAACAAGAAGTCCAGGGCCACACCGCCGGGAACCAAGAAGGTTTCTGTCAAGGAGGACGGCACGGGAGGAGCTTTTACCATAAGCTCCACCCTTGACGACAAATAGGAAGACGCGCTCGTCACCTTCCTGCGGGCGAATGTCGATGTGTTTGCATGGCAAGCATCCGACATCCCCGGCGTTCCCAGGGAGGTGATTGAGCACCACCTTGCTGTCTGTCCTCATGCGCGGCCCGTCAAGCAGAAGGTCAGAAAGCAAGCTTTGGAACGACAAGAGTTCATCACAGAGGAGATCCGGAAACTGGAAGCAGCGGGTTTGGTAAGAGGAGTGCTCCATCCAACGTGGTTGGCCAATCCGGTGGTAGTGCGCAAGGCAAATGGGAAGTGGAGGCTGTGTATTGATTACACAGATATTAATAAGGCTTGTCCCAAAGACCCCTTCCCGTTGCCGCGCATCGACCAGATTGTTGACTCCACAGCTGGGTGTGATCTGTTGTCATTCCTCGATGCCTACTCCGGCTACCACCAGATCTTCATGACAAGGGAAGATGAAGAGAAAACGGCATTCATCACCCCATGTGGTACGTATTGCTTTATACAGATGCCTTTCGGGTTGAAGAGTGCTAGTTCAACGATTGCAAGGGCGGTCCAGATTGGTTTTGAACCCCAGCTCCATAGAAATATGGAAGCTTATATGGATGATATAGTGGTCAAAACCAAGAACAGGGCAACCCTCATATCAGATTTACAAGAAACATTTGCAAACCTACGCAAGATCAATCTCAAGTTGAACCCTGAGAAGTGCGTCTTCGGCGTCCCGTCTGGCAAGCTTCTCGGGTTCTTTGTGTCACAGCGTGGGATAGAGGCCAATCCGGACAAGATCAAAGCTATAGAGTAGATTGAAGCGCCCAAGCGAGTCAAGGATGTGTGTCAGCTTGCTGGTTACGTTACCGCCATGAGCAGGTTCATTTCCAAGTCCGCCGAGCGCGCCCTTCCCTTTTTCAAGATTTTGAAAAAGGCGGGCTGATGGAGTGGACGCCAGAAGCCGAAGCAGCATTGCAAGATTTGAAGAGGTACCTCTCCTCTGTGTCAATACTAGTTGCGCCTAGGACACATGAACTGTTGCTGCTGTACCTGGCGGCAACGAACCAGGTGGTCAGCGCCGCGCTAGTGGCGCAGAGAGAAATTGATGATGAGGTAATAGCAGCGACGGAGCCCGATGCCACCGCTGTCGAGACGATGCAGCCAATGGAAGTGCCACCGAAGAAGAAAATGATGCAGCACCCGCTCTACTTTGTTAGTTCCCTCCTGCAGGGGCTAGATCGAGGTACTCCAGTGTGCAGAAACTGCTCTTCGGCCTTCTTATAGCCTCGAGGAAACTGTGTCACTACTTCCAGGTGCACGAAATCACTGTCGTCACTCGCCTCCCTCTGCAACGGATATTGCACAATACAGATGCAACGCGAAGGATCATAGAGTGGGCACTGGAACTGTCCAGCTTTGGCCTCAAGTTTGAGAGTATCTCGACCATTCAAAGCCGAGTCCTGGCGGAGTTCGTTGTAGAATGGACCGCGATGCCTGACGAAGAAACCCAAGAGACTACTCTCCCCGGCAAGGAGGCAAGTTGTGACTCGATCATGTACTTTGATAGAGCTTTCTCCTTACAGGGAGCCGGGGCTGGCGTATTGCTTGTCGCGCCCACCGGAGAGCACCTCAAGTACGTGATCCAGATGCACTTCCCCAGGGAAGTGTCAACAAACAATACAGCTGAGTACAAAGGGCTGCTTGCCGGTCTTAGGATCGCGGCGGACCTCGGAATCAAGAAACTCATTGTCAGAGGCGACTCGCAACTTGTCGTCAAGAAAGTCAACAAGGATTACCAGAGCCCATTGATGAAGGCCTGCATCGATGAAGTGAGAAAGCTGGAACAGTGTTTTGACGGTATACAGGCAGAATACATTCCCCGAGCGGAGAATGATATCGCCGATTACCTGTCAAAACGCACTGCCCTCAAGCTACCTGTGGAACCAGGTACCTTTGTGCTTTGGCTAACTCAGCCATTCATTGATCCATCAACAGAGCAGAACAAGAGGAGAAAATCAGGGCCCGGCAAGTACTTTCCCCGCCGAGCTCCCCGAAGCCGCCGACAAGGATGTTGCCGGAGACACTGAGCCCGCCACGGGACGGCTAGCTCCGACAGAGCATCAAGCTCTTGCCAAGGAGACAGCCGCTCCGATAGCGAAGGAAATGCCTTTAGTCCTCGCCGTCGAGCCCAGGCTCCAGCGTGGGCACAGCATACTGTCCGATTCCTCCAAACAGGGGAACTTCTTGAAGAGCAGGAAGAAGCGGAAAAAGTAGCCCGTCAATCTGCTATGTACCAGTTCGTCGATGACGTCCTGTACAGAAAGAGGCCGAACGGCGTGAAATTGAAGTGTATCCCTCGAGAGGAAGGACTGGGGCTGTTGGCAGAGATACATGGAGGCATATGTGGATCCCACATCGGGTCAAGGGCCCTTGCCGGCAAAGAGTTTTGGCAAGGCTTCTTCTGGCCCACCACCCTCCAGGATGCGACGACACTAGTCACCAGGTGTGAAGAGTGTCAGTTCCATTCAAAGAAGCTTCATCAGCCAGCTCAAGCCCTTCAAACCATTCCTCTCTCCTGGCCTTTCTCGGTCTGGGGGCTCGACATACTGGGCCCTTTCCCCCACGCTCGGGGGCTTTGAGTACTTGTACGTTGCAATCGACAAGTTCAAAAAGTGGCCAGAAGTGGAAGCAGTGAGGAAGGTCACAGCACAGTCAGCCGTCAAGTTCTTCAAAGGACTGGTGTGCCGTTTTGGTGTACCCAATAGGGTTATCACCGACAACGGCACACAGTTCACAAGCCACACCTTCATGCAATATATTCAAGACCTCGACAGCAAGGTTTGTTTCGCTTCCGTTGCTCACCCACGAAGAAATGGTCAAGCTGAGAGGGAAAATGCTGAAGTACTGCGAGGCCTGAGGACAAAAACCTTTGACAGGCTGCACAAGAGTGGAAGGCGCTGGATTGATGAATTGCCGGCAGTTCTTTGGTCAATCAGAATGACACCAAATCGAGCCACGGGCCAGACACACTTTGCCCTGGTATACGGGGCAGAAGCAGTTCTCCCCATGGAACTCATATACAGGTCACCTCGAGTACTCCCTTATGATGAGCTTGAGCAAGAGCAATTGCGGCAAGATGACGCAACGCTCCTTGAGGAAGATCGTCTTCGGGCGGCTGTGAGAGCAGCGTGCTACTAGCAAGCCCTGCGCCGCTACCATAGCCGCAAGGTTCATGCCTGAAGCTTTGAGGAAGGCAACATTGTTCTTCGGCGCGTTCAATCAGCCAAGAATTCCAACAAGTTGACGCCAAAGTGGGAAGGCCCTTATCGGGTAATACGAGTCACCAGGCCCGGCGCAGTCCGCCTGGAGACCAAAGATGTCGTTTCGGTGAGTAACTCCTGGAACATTGAGCATCTTCGAAAGTTTTACCCGTGAGGCGCGGCTTGTCGGGCCCCCCGGCAAGCCACCTTTTGTACGAGCCTTGCCGATGACGCATCTAACCCTTTGTACAAAGCCAGGCGTAGACCCTGAACATAAGTAAATGAAGCGCTGGCATAGGTCGAGTCTCGTCCTTGGTTAGGGTTGATAGTGCTTAGCAGTGACTAACGCCTAGCTTAGAGGTCGAGTGTGCGTCTCTTTCTCTTTCTTTTGCCTTCTTTGGTTCACAGGACACACAGATATCCATGCCGAACCACTTGGGGAGAAAAAAAAGAGGAACAGACCAACATCTAGCCCCCGGCAAGCCAGTATTGCCGGGGGCTGCAAGAGCAAAGATTCACCCACGGCGAACCAGGGTTGCCGGGGACTGCAGCTTCAGATAAGTTCTTCATCCCTTATCATGCATTCCATTATGGACTAAGGTATGTGAAACCTCCTTTTCCCCTAAGCTGCCGTGCTCCCCTAACTCTAGGCCCTAGGGCTCGTTCCTGGGGCCAAGTTTGGTCGTAGTCGCGACAGTGAAAGGATGAAACAAGGAGCCTGAACCTGCCTCATCCCTGCCTCCGCCAAAGGTATGAGAAAGGTTGAGCAAAGTGGGGAGACGGCAAGGCCTGTTGCCGGGCAAGGAAATGTTTATCTTGAAGATATCAAGGATTTACTCCTTGTCATGGGTTCCACCCGCAAACAAATGACCCGGCAAGCATCCCTTTTTCATTAAAAAAACATTCCACTCAGGTACAGTCCATAGGGAATGAAAAACATGAATCATGGGATTACAAGTTTTAAATTCAACAAAGGCCCGAAGGCTTACAAACTAAAAAGAGATAAGGTGCCCGTAATCCCTTTCTTGTCCCTCTCCTCAGGAGGCAGGTCAGAAAAAACTGGGCTCGTTCCAGATAACATTCCCAAAACTGCCACCGTTTGATCTTGCGTCGCAAGTAAAACTGCGAGGAAAATGCGTTCGTTTGCCGTCCTCCTCCCATGGAACTTCGCCACATAACATTCCCGAAAATCAAAGACTTGAGAAGGCGTACAAAACAAGCTAGTGTACCAGTACAGAGACGTTGCTGAGTTTAGAAAAAAAGAGAGACGTGCTCCTGTAGCTAGATGGAATCCAAACCTAGACTATGACTATATATAGTGCTATGATACTATGCAAGAAATGAGACTGACATATCCAACGTTCGCTTCTCCTCTTCTCTAGTTACTCTGACTAGCATCAGAAGCTTCGGCCGCAGCAACCATGTCCACTGGTGGCTCATCCAACTGCTCTTTAGCAGGCAACAACCAGATATGCGCCAAGTCACCACCGTTACCATCGCCTGTGGGTCTCATCACACCCCCGCCGGCACACTCACCGTACCCGGTTGCTCATCGCAACCTGCTGCCATTGGTGTGGTGCCACTGCTGCAAATCACACAGAGTCATCCGTCGTGTCTCAACTACAATCCTCAACCATGGCTGAGTCTTCTACAATTACCCAAATCATGGGGTAATAATATGTTTAAGTGTTGTTCGCCTGCTTTCGGTTGCTTTTTTCAAAATAGTTTGGTCGATCATCTTCCAATTTGATTCGTGCAGAAAAGGGAAGATTCATGTCATTTGTATTTTTGGGAAGTTGTCGATGCGGGCGAATGGAACTACACTGATTATTTGGTTTGCCGAGGAATCCCAATACCAGCAGCTTGGGGTGTTGGACAAGTAACTGAAGGGATGAAAAAAGAGGAAGATGCAAAGCAGAAGGTTAAAGATGCAGTTCATTTGATCATGACCAAGCAACAGCTGTTGAATGGCCTTGACAGCAATGAGGAGATGAAAGAGCTTGTGAAGATAATGGGCAAGATCATTGTGCTCTATGATGATTGTCTCTTTATTTGCAGTGTATGCAGCACTCGTGATGTATTCAGTGGCTATGACATGAGCACTTTGGTGAAACTAGTAATGAATGAAGCATGTTTAGAAGGCTAGGCGTAGTGTTGTGAACATCTAATGATTTTTTTAACGTAAATCGGAGGTATCCACTTTTGCTCACAAATAAATAAGTAAATAAATAGAAGAAGCCATGTCGGGTCATCTTTATTCCCATTCAAATACGTAGAAAAAATTGTAGACCAACAGCAAACTATGTCATCAAATACAAGTTTCACAGCCACATATGAGTACAACTAAACAACAATGTCATCATGTTTTAGTCATCATACAATCACCAAACACAAATCAACATACATAATAAGTGATGTTCTCACATCAAAATACTAAACAACAACTTCATTAGGTTTCAGTTGTCATAGCAAACACAATTTGACATAGTTGATAAAAAGCCATCTTCTCATAGGCAAATATGGCAAAAGCACTCTAATCATCATCCGCAGCAGCAGCGTCAACATCTTCGCCATGTGTATCAGTCTGAATCGTAATTCCCCCCGGTGTCATCTTCTTCTCCGTCCTCAATGTCCTCGAACGTTGATGTCTTATTGATCTGCTCTCGTACGTCCACATCCTGATAGGGAATCTTTTTGTCAGTGTTATTGACATGATTGTTCTCAAGCATACTACAAAAATCTACATTAGGAGCAGTGTAAGCATCGTCTTGTTGTGCAACTTCATTAAACGAATTCCTCTGCTCAAACCTTTGCAATACTCTACAGTCATCGCTACATGCATATGTGTCTTCCAAGAAAAATATCTGTGTTGCTTGATTTTCCAAAATAAAAGGCTCGTCGATGTGGTATGCCGCCTTGACATTGATGCATTTGAAATAATCATCAGTTTTGGGTTTTGCGATCCTAGAAAACAGGTTGTATCAACGACAGCAGAATAGAACCACACATTGATGAATCTCGAAACTGGAGATATACTGCAACTGAACAATGTCTGTTATGTTAGCATACATTATAGTTGTCTCATCGCCGTACGTATCCATGCTCATGTCGGTATTGTTTTGTGTCTTCCTGCATTTGTCGCGTGCAAGGGTGTTGTAGCGCACATCTCCAACAACGCAAGATTCATAATGTCTTACCCGAGTATCAGGACCCGTTGCTAGTGCGTAAAGGGCATCATTAACTGCCCGTCCATCCTCCCGCATCTTCTTAACCTATGGTTAGAAAATAGAAAAGTTGATCATCTTATGTACTCAATATATTAAAAGAAATGATAGTGCAATTCAAAAGCTTACACGACTCTTGAACCATTTCACAAATCCTGCCATAACCAGTTTGTCAATGTTTCTTGGATTTTGCGCCAATAACTCCTTTTTGTAGATGCTACACAACATACTGATTGCGTTAATCATCTAAATATATAAGAGTGTGCTGCAATTTTAGTAGATTACAATGTATAAGTTGCAGTACTTAGCACTTACTCAATATAAAGTAGAATCTTGGGATAATTATTCAACACATACCAAACCATTTTGTACAAATCTTTAGTTTTGTCATCTTGTCGACTCTTCACTGTAACTCGAGCAGAACAACCGAAAACATTGAGCTCGGGATTGTCTTCACCCACCTTTTTGCTAAGTCAATAAGCTAGTTCAATGTATTTTGAGCAAAATGTCAACGCTTCTGTAGCAATGTAGGTCTCTGCAATGGAACCTTCAGGTCTAGCTCTGTTCCTAACATAGCCCTTGAAAGTGGCTAGCCGCCGTTCAATAGGGTACATCCAGCAATACTATACTGGACCTAAAAGTAGTGCCTCATCAGGTAGATGCATAGCCAAATGCACCATCGCATCAAAGAAGGCTGGAGGATATATCTTCTCAAAGTCGCATAGGATAGTTGGTATCTTGTCTCTAAGACGCTCCAAAGCATCTATCCCGATAATTCTACTGCAGAGTTCCCTGAAGAATTGTCCCAACTCTGCAACTTCTCCGTATAAGTTAGGGCGGCCCAATCCTCTAAGGATAACAAGTAAAACCCTTTGAAGTAGGATGTGGCAGTCATGAGTTTTCAACCCTTGTACCTTGTTTCCATCTGCACTGACTCTCCTTTTAGGGTTGGAAGCAAATCCATGTGGGGATCTCACCCATGACAGGACCTTGCAGAATTCTTTTCTTTTTACCTTGTCCAAGACGTACACAGCTGATGCCATATCCTGTGATGCACGATCAACATTCACCTGCAAATCGGATCTGATACCTAGGTGTGTCAAATCGTCTTCCACATAGTCAGTAACATTGATGTTCACAGCTTCGCCATGATGAACCCACTTAGTATATGTAACCAACATCCCATACAAGTGTTGTCGGGGATATACCCCACGGTATGACCCGGCCGGATATATGACCCGGCCGAGACTTGGCGCTTCATCGATAACCCGCCTGAAGACTAGCGACTCACTGGCCTGGCGACTCACTAATGACCCCAATGGCGGGTCAAATGGATGACAAGGCCCAAAGGCCCAGCACGCCGGCTCATGATATGGTAGGTTGGCTTAAGAGGAAAGGCATAAGGAATATTCCCCTACAAAGGAAGCAAGACTAGGATTCCACTTGTAATAGAGTCACTGGTACGCGTCGGTGCTATACAAACGGTTTTTAACCCCTTTCCGTGACGGCATTTGGAACCGTTGCCTAGTGAGTGCGGGCGATAAGGCGGTCCTTCCCACACGACCCAGAAACCATCGGGGATATGCCCTCCTGGCACACACGCTCGGCAAAATGAGGTCGTGTGCGACCGGCGAGTGCTCAAATACGGAAATACATACAGTAGAGCTAAAAATACAATTATACATGAGAAATTGTTTCCAGTCGCAAGTACATCCCACACAGTCAGTCCCCGCTAAATATTTCCGTTCGTATGTACATCCCACACAGTCGCTCCAAGGAAAATGTTTTCGTTCACAGGTACATCACACAAAATTTTTCCCGTTGAATCATTTGCGTTATTGAATGTCTCACACATGGTCCGTAGAAGAAACTGCCTGGCAAAGGTTGTCCATCACACACAGTTTTTACGTGGTAAACGTTTGCGCAAGGTTGCCTAACGCAAACAGTTTTGAAGAGAAAGTCGTGTTTGATTGTTCATTGATCCAACACGGTTTATTCCTAGAAATTGTGTGTTGCGTGAGGTCATCGTCCATGTTATTTTTTCAATAACCGTTTGCAATAGCAAAACCCAATTAGCAGGCTAATTCACCATTAGCGGGCTAATTTACCTATAATTAATAATCCATTTATTAATCCAATTGACATTCATATTAAGCACATAATATATTTCATTTCTATATTAAGGAAGCAGAATTTCATAATTGAAATACATCAGAGTACAACATGATATAGCTTAAGCACTCAGCTACCCCATTACACTGCACTGGTGATGTCTACTACACAACCTTCTTCTTGTATACGTTGTTGGGCCTGCAAGTGCACAGGTTTGTAGGACAGTAGCAAATTTCCCTCAAGTGGATGACCTAAGGTTTATCAATCTGTAGGAGGCGTAGGATGAAGATGGTCTCTCTCAAGCAACCCTGCAACCAAATAACAAAGAGTCTCTTGTGTCCCCAACACACCCAATACAATGGTAAATTGTATAGGTGCACTAGTTCGGCGAAGAGATGGTGATACAAGTGGTATATGGATAGTAGATAATAGTTTTTGTAATCTGAAATAATAAAAACAGCAAGGTAGCAAGTGATAAAAGTGAGCGTAAACGGTATTGCAATGATGGTAAACAAGGCCTAGGGTTCATACTTTCGCTAGTGTAAGTTCCCTCAACAATACTAACATAATTGGATCACATAACTATCCCTCAACATGAAACAAAGAGTCACTCCAAAGTCACTAAGAGCGGAGAACAAACGAAGAGATTATGGTAGGGTACGAAACCACCTCAAAGTTATTCTTTCCAATCAATCTGTTGGGCTATTCCTATAAGTGTCACAAACAGCCCTAGAGTTCGTACTAGAATAACACCTTAAGATACAAATCAACCAAAACCCTAATGTCACCTAGATACTCCAATGTCACCTCAAGTATCCGTGGGCATGATTATACAATATGCATCACACAATCTCAGATTTATCTATTCAACCAACACAAAAGGACCTCAAAGAGTGCCCCAAAGTTCTACTGGAGAATCACGACGAAAACGTGTGCCAACCCCTATGCATAGGTTCATGGGCGGAACCCGCAAGTTGATCACCAAAACATACATCAAGTGAATCACGTGATATCCCATTGTCACCACAGATATCCACGGCAAGACATACATCAAGTGTTCTCAAATCTTTAAAGACTCAATCCGATAAGATTACTTCAAAGGGGAAACTCAATTCATTACAAGAGAGAAGAGGGGGAGGAGAAACATAAGATCCAACTATAATAGCAAAGCTCGCGATACATCAAGATCGTGCCAAATCAAGAACACGAGAGAGAGAGAGAGAGAGAGAGATCAAACACATAGCTACTGGTACATACCCTCAGCCCCGAGGGAGAACTACTCCCTCCTCGTCGTGGAGAGCACCGGGATGATGAAGATGGCCACCGGAGAAGGATTGCCCCCTCCGACAGGGTGCCGGAACGGGTCTAGATTGGTTTTCGGTGGCTACGAAGGCTTCTGGCGGCGGAACTCCCGATCAATTGTGCGTTCTGGAAGTTTTATGATACGTAGGTACATATGGGTGAAAGGAGTACGTCGGTGGACCGAAGGGGGGGCACGAGGCAGGGCGGTGCGCCCCTACCCTCGTGAGCACCTCCTTCATCTTCTAACGTAGGGTCCAAGTCTATCCGGTAGGTTTCCTTCCAAAAATAACTTCTCCAGTTGATTTCGTTCCGTTTCGACTCCGTTTGATATTCCTTTTCTTCGAAACACTGAAATAGGCATAAAACAACAAATCTGGGTTGGGCCTCCAGTTAATAGGTTAGTCCCAAAAGTAATATAAAAGTGGATAATAAAGCCGAATATTGCCCAAAACAATAGATAATATAGCATGGAGCAATCAAAAATTATAGATACGTTGGATACGTATCAAGCATCCCCAAGCTTAATTGATGCTCGTCCTCGAGTAGGTAAATGATAAAAAAGATAATTTTTGATGTGAAATGCTAGTTGGCATAATTTCAATGTAATTCTTCTTAATTGTGGCCTGAATATTCAGATCCGAAAGATTCAAGACAAAAGTTCATATTGACATGAAAACAATAATAATTCAAGCATACTAACTAAGCAATCATGTCTTCTCAAAATAACATGGCCAAAGAAAGTTATCCCTACAAAATCATATAGTCTGGCTATGCTCCATCATCACCACACAAAAATATTTATATCATGTACAACCCCGATGACAATCCAAGCAAGTGTTTCATACTTTTAATGTTCTCAAACTTTTTCAATTTTCACGCAATACATGAGCGTGAGCCATGGATATAGCACTATAGGTGGAATATAGTGGTGGTTGTGGAGAAGACAAAAAAGGAGAAGATAGTCTCAGATCAACTAGGCGTATCAACGGGCTATGGAGATGCCCATCAATAGATATCAATGTGAGTGAGTAGGGATTGCCATGCAACGGATGCACTAGAGCTATAAGTATATGAAAGCTCAAAAAGAAACTAAGTGGGTGTGCATCCAACTCGCTTGCTGACGAAGACCTAGGGCATTTTGAGGAAGCCCATCATTGGAATATACAATCCAAGTTCTATAATGTAAAATTCCTACTAGTATATGAAAGTGACAGAATGAGGATCATGGTGCTACTTTGAAGCACAAGTGTCGTAAAAGGATAGTAGCATTGTCCCTTCTCTCTTTTTCTCTCATTTTTTTATTTTTTTATTTGGGCCTTCTCTTTTTTTATGGCCTCTTTTCTCTTTTTTTATTTGGGCTTCTTTGGCCTCTTTATTTATTTATTTATTTTTGTCCGGAGTCTCATCCCGACTTGTGGGGGAATCATAGTCTCCATCATCCTTTCCTCACTGGGGCAATGCTCTAATAATGATGATCATCACACTTTTATTTACTTACAAGTCAAGAATTACAACTCGATACTTAGAACAAGATATGACTCTATATGAATGCCTCCGGCGGTGTACCGGGATATGCAATGAATCAAGAGTGACAAGTATGAAAGAATTATGAACGGTGGCTTTGCCACAAATACTATGTCAACTACATGATCATGCAAAGCAATATGACAATGATGAAGCATGTCATAATAACGAAACTGTGGAAAGTTGCATGGCAATATATCTCGGAATGGCTATGGAAAGGCCATGATAGGTAGGTATGGTGGCTGTTTTGAGGAAGGTATATGGTGGGTTTATGGTACCGGCGAAAGTTGCGCGGTACTAGAGAGGCTAGCAATGGTGGAAGGGTGAGAGTGCGTATAATCCATGGACTCAACATTAGTCATAAAGAACTCACATACTTATTGCAAAAATCTATTAGTTATCGAAACAAAGTACTACGCGCATGCTCCTAGGGGGTAGATTGGTAGGAAAAGACCATCGCTCGTCCCCGACCGCCACTCATAAGGAAGACAATCAATAAATAAATCATGCTCCGACTTCATCACACAACGGTTCACCATACATGCATGCTACGGGAATCACAAACTTCAACTCAAGTATTTCTCAAATTCACAACTACTCAACTAGCATGACTCTAATATTACCATCCTCATATCTCAAAACAATCATCAAGTATCAAACTTCTCTTAGTATTCAACACACTCATAAGAGAATTTTATTATTCTTGAATACCTAGCATATTAGGATTTTAGTAAATTACCATGCTATTAAGACTCTCAAAATAATATAAGTGAAGCATGAGAGTTCATCTATTTCTTCAAAGTAGAACTACCACCATGCTCTAAAGGATATAAGTGAAGCACTAGAGCAAATGACAAACTACTCCGAAGGATATAAGTGAAGATCAATGAGTAGTTGAATAATTATGCAACTATGTGAAGACTCTCTAACATTTAATAATTTCAGATCTTGGTACTCTATTCAAACAGCAAGAAAAGCAAAATAAAATTACATCTAAGAATAGCAAACATCATGTGAAGAAGCAAAAACTTAGGATCAACCGATACTAACAGATAGTGTTGAAGAAGAAAGGTGGGATGCCAACCGGGGCATCCCCAAGCTTAGATGCTTGAGACTTCTTGAAATATTATCTTGGGGTGCCTTGGGCATCCCCAAGATTTAGCCTTTTGTCTCATTAATTCCTCTCATATCACGGTCTCCCTAAATCTTAAAAGCTTCATCCACACAAAACTCAACAAGGACTCGTGAGATAAGTTAGCATAAACCATTGCAAAAACCTTATCATACTCTACTGTAGCAAATCCCTAAAATTATTATTCAACATTTCATACTAAATGCCTCTGCATATTTAGTAGTCCTATCCTCAAATAGAATCATTAAAGAAGCAAACATATGCAAACAATGCAAACATAACAGAAATCTGCCTAAACAGGATAGTCTGTAAAGAATGCTGCAACATCCATACTTACCTAGCTCCAAAAATTATGAAAGAAAATTCCCACTGTAGGAAATTTATCAGAGCTTAATATGCAAATGATTTCAACATTTTATCACATTCTTACTTTTCTTGGGAATTATTGCAACAGTGGTAAACTTTCTGTTTTCAAACAGCAACATGTATACTTGTAACATAGGCATAGTGAAGGCTATCAGTGCCAATTTTATTGAAATAAAAGATGAAAAACATTGTTCTAAATAACCAAGCAAATCCTAAAAAAATAAATTGACGCTCCAAGCAAAACACATATCATGTGGCGAATAAAAATATAGCTCCAAGTAAAGTTACCAATGAACGAAGACGAAAGAGGGGATGCCTTCCGGGGCATCCCCAAGCTTAGGCTCTTGGTTGTCCTTGAATATTACCTTGGGGTGCCTTGGGCATCCCCAAGCTTAGGCTCTTTCCACTCCTTATTCCATAGTCCATCTTACCCAAAACCTGAAAACTTCACAACACAAAACTTAACAGAAAACTCGTAAGCTCCGTTAGTATAAGAAAATAAATCACCACTTCAAGGTACTGTAATGAACTCATTATTTATTTATATTGGTGTTAAACCTACTGTATTCCAACTTATCTATGGTTTATAAACTCTTTTACTAGCCATAGATTCATTAGAATAAGCAAACAACACACGAAAAACAGAATCTGTCAAAAACAGAACAGTCTGTAGTAATCTGGATCAAACGTATACTTCTGGAACTCATAAAATTCTCAAATAAATTTATGGACCTGAGGAATTTATCTATTATTCATCTGCAAAAATAATTAACTAAATAGCACTCTCCAAATGAAAATGGAAGCAATTCTCGTGAGCGCTAAAGTTTCTGTTTTTGACAGCATGATCAACAAGACTTTCCCAAAGTCTTCCCAAAGGTTCTACTTGGCACAAACACTAATTAAAAGAATAAAACCACATCTAAACAGAGGCTAGATGAATTATTTATTACTAAACAGTAACAAAAATTAAGGAGCAAAAATAAAATTGGGTTGCCTCCCAACAAGCGCTATCGTTTAACGCCCCTAGCTAGGCATGATGATTTCAATGATGCTCACATGAAGGATAAGAATTGTAACATAAAGAGAGCATCGTGAAGAATATGACTAGCACATTTATGTCTAACCCACTTCCTATGCATAGGTATTTTGTGATCAAACAACTTATGGGAGCAATAATCAACTAGCATAGGAAGGCAAAACAAGCATAACTTCAAAACTTTAAGCACATAGAGAGGAAACTTGATATTATTGCAATTCCTACAAGCATATATTCCTCCCTCATAATGATTTTCAGTAGCATCATGAATGAATTCAACAATATAACCAGCACCTAAAGCATTCTTTTCATGATCTACAAGCATAGAAAACTTACTACTCTCCACATAAGCAAATTTATTCTTAATCGGAATAGTGGGAGCAAACTCAACAAAGTAACTATCATGGGTTTGAAAATTGAAATCAAGATGACAAGTTTAATTGTTATTATTATTCTTTAAAGCATACGTGTCATCACAATAATCATCATAGATAGGAGGCATGCTTTCATCATAGTAAATTTGCTCATCAAAGCTTGGGGGGCAAAAAATATCATCTTCATCAAACATAGCTTCCCCAAGCTTGTGGCTTTGCATATCATTAGCATCATGGATATTCAAGAAATTCATACTAACAACATTGCAATCATGCTCATCATTCAAATATTTAGTGCCAAACATTTTATAGATTTCTTCTTCTAGCACTAGAGCACAATTATCCTTTCCATCATACTCACGAAAGATATTAAAAAGGTGAAGCGTATGAGACAAACCCAATTCCATTTTTTTATAGTTTTCTTTTATAAACTAAAATAGTGATAAAACAAGAAACTAAAAGACTCTATTGCAAGATCTAAAGATATACCTTCAAGCACTCACCTCCCCGGCAACGGCGCCAGAAAAGAGCTTGATGTCTACTACACAACCTTCTTCTTGTAGACGTTGTTGGGCCTGCAAGTGCACATGTTTGTAGGACAGTAGCAAATTTCCCTCAAGTGGATGACCTAAGGTTTATCAATCCGTAGGAGGCGTAGGATGAAGATGGTCTCTCTCAAGCAACCCTGCAACCAAATAACAAAGAGTCTCTTGTGTCCCCAACACACCCAATACAATGGTAAATTGTATAGGTGCACTAGTTCGGCGAAGAGATGGTGATACAAGTGGTATATGGATAGTAGATAATAGTTTTTGTAATCTGAAATAATAAAACAGCAAGGTAGCAAGTGATAAAAGTGAGCGTAAACGGTATTGCAATGATGGTAAACAAGGCCTAGGGTTCATACTTTCGCTAGTGTAAGTTCCCTCAACAATACTAACATAATTGGATCACATAACTATACCTCAACATGCAACAAAGAGTCACTCCAAAGTCACTAATAGCAGAGAACAAATGAAGAGATTGTGGTAGGGTATGAAACCACCTCAAAGTTATTCTTTCCAATCAATTCGTTGGGCTATTCCTATAAGTGTCACAAACAGCCCTAGAGTTCGTACTAGAATAACACCTTAAGATACAAATCAACCAAAACCCTAATGTCACCTAGATACTCCAATGTCACCTCAAGTATCCGTGGGCATGATTATACGATATGCATCACACAATCTCAGATTCATCTATTCAACCAACACAAAGGACCTCAAAGCGTGCCCCAAAGTTCTATCGGAGAATCATGACGAAAACGTGTGCGAACCCCTATGCATAGGTTCATGGGCGGAACCCGCAAGTTGATCACCAAAACATACATCAAGTGAATCACGTGATATACCATTGTCACCACAGATATCCACGGCAAGACATACATCAAGTGTTCTCAAATCTTTAAAGACTGAATCCGATAAGATTACTTCAAAGGGGAAACTCAATTCATTACAAGAGAGAAGAGGGGGAGGAGAAACATAAGATCCAACTATAATAGCAAAGCTCGCGATACATCAAGATCGTGCCAAATCAAGAACACGAGAGAGAGAGAGAGATCAAACACATAGCTACTGGTACATACCCTTAGCCCCGAGGGAGAACTACTCCCTCCTCGTCATGGAGAGCACCGGGATGATGAAGATGGCCACCGGAGAAGGATTGCCCTCTCCGGCAGGGTGCCGGAATGGGTCTAGATTGGTTTTCGGTGGATACGGAGGCTTCTGGCGGCGGAACTCCCGATCTATTGTGCATTCTCGAAGTTTTACGATACGTAGGTATATATGGGTGAAAGGAGTACGTCGGTGGACCGAAGGGGGGCCACAAGGCAGGGGGCGCGCCCCAGGGGGGTGGGCGCGCCCCTACCCTCGTGAGCACCTCCTTCATCTTCTGACGTAGGGTCCAAGTCTATCCGGTAGGTTTCCTTCCAAAAATAACTTATCCAGTTGATTTCGTTCCGTTTCGACTCCATTTGATATTCCTTTTCTTCGAAACACTGAAATAGGCATAAAATAGCAAATCTGGGCTGGGCCTCCGGTTAATAGGTTAGTCCCAAAAGTAATATAAAAGTGGATAATAAAGCCCAATATTGCCCAAAACAGTAGATAATATAGCATGGAGCAATCAAAAATTATAGATACATTGGAGACGTATCAAGCGGCACCAAGTTTCACATGCAACATGTAGAACCTTTCAAAATTAGCATCATAGATGGTATATAGATAGTTGCATCTCATCTGGAAAACTGCTGAAGCGGAAGGCGAATATTGAGCCTTCATTCATGTTGAAGGTCTTTGCAACATTAGGCCAGTGCCTATGGATGATTGACCGTCCATCCTTCATCCTTTTCAGGAACACTTCAATATTGAACCGTGGATGTTGTATGAAAACCTTCCTCGCCTCCTGACCATAGAGGTGGTTTGAGAGGTAATCATCAGTGAACTGCTTTGGAAAGGCCTGAAAACAAGGATGTGCATAAATATCTTCTCTATATTGGAAATGGGGCAAAGGAATAAAAAAGGTAAGGTATAATAGTTAGTACCATCTTGTAGTGAACTGATGTCTTCTTCATTGTGCAGACAAAGATCTCGTTGTTTTTTCTTGCTAAATTTTTTATCCTAACAATCTTTCTGAGTTTCTTGATTTGATTGATATTCACGGGCAACTCATTTCCCCATATGCAAAAAGGGTCGAACAGTGGGTCAAAACCTCTGACAGCAGGACCTACATGTGCAAGACCAAATTGTTAAAAACCTAAATATTAGAATGGTTCCTGCAATTGCACAATAATGTGCTATTAGACAACGGACCATGCACGTGCTAACCTCAATTGTAAACCTCAGTGCTTCCCATTGTTTCCCTACAACACATATACGATAGTTAGTCATCAGGTTAAGTAAGGGTTCGCATGCTATCAGTAAAATATATTGATGAAAAATAAGCACATTGCAAATTCATTGGATTAATTCAAGCCACATGGAAAACTCATTTGTCCAAACCAAGCATGATTAAGAACTAGGAAATATAGCACTTGTATATATTTCTCATGTATTAAGTGCAGCCAAATTCAATTTATTCCTCACATGCACAACAATACAAAATTCTACCCACGACAATTGGACATCGCATTGCAGAATTGAACCAAGCAGTTAACTAAACACCACAACAAATGAACAAAACATTAACTGAGCACCACATTGCACAATATAATGTACTCCTAATAAAAGATCAGACAGTTAACCAAACAGTTAACTACAGCCAATTGTAGCAATTGTATTTGTTTCTCATGTATTTACTACAACCAAATTCAATTTATTCCTCACATGGTACACAATAACAGAATGCACCCACAACTATTGAACATCGCATTGCAGAATTGAACCAAACAGTTAACTAAACACCACAACACAAATGAACCAAACGTTAACTGGGCACCACATTGCACAATGTATAACCAAAAACAAGCATGCTTGACAACTTGGAAATATAGCAATTGTATTCGTTTCTCATGTATTTTGTAAAGATAAATTCGATTTATTTCTCACATGGAAGACAATACAAAATTGCAGCCTGAAGAATTGAACATCACATTTGCAGAATTGAAACAAACAGTTAACTAAAGACGACAAATAATTAACAAAATAGTTAATAAGTGAGCACCGCGCTGCACAACATATAGAACATATACACTAGAGCAACAAATTGCATGGTAAAATTAGATAGCACAATTCACTAGAATTTGTGAAGGAAAGGTAGGAGCAGCACACGCAAGAGGTAAACCAAGCATGCTTAACCGGCATAGCTAGCAAAAGGCAAGGTGCTCCTCCAAGATCTGGGGGTCGGCATGAATAGCAGCCATCGCGACCTCATCCGCGCGTGCGGCCGCGATTTGCTTCTCCGCTGCCAAATGCTCCTCCAAATCTTGGCTATACTGCGTGCACCATGGCTTAGGGTGGTGCTTATTTGGTGGAGGGGTCGGTGATTTGGGTGGAAGGTGTCGCGCTCGCGCCAGTGGTCGGGGCAAGTGGGATGTGGAAGGAGGAGGAGGATGGGGGTCAGGTGTGGATCACCTGCCTGGATAGACGAGGCCAAGCAACATGAAGGAGGGTTGCCGACGAGGAGGCGGCACTGCAAGCAAGGAGTGAAGGTTTCAACTTGGTGATGGAAATATTCCCTAGAGGCAATAATAAAGTTATTATTTATTTCCTTATTTCATGATAAATGTTTATTATTCATGCTAGAATTGTATTAACTGGAAAAAAAATACATGTGTGAATACATAGACAAACATAGTGTCACTAGTATGCCTCTACTTGACTAGCTCATTGATCAAAGATGGTTACATTTCCTAACCATAGACATGAGTTGTTATTTGATCAATGGGATCATATCATTAGGAGAATGATGTGATTGACTTGACCCATTCCGTTAGCTTAGCACTTGATCATTTTGTTTACTGCTATTGCTTTCTTCATAACTTATACATGTTCTTATGACTATGAGATTATGCAACTCCCGAATACCGGACGAACACTTTGTGTGCTACCAAACGTCACAACGTAACTGGGTGATCATAAAGGTTCTCTACAGGTGTCTCCGATGGTACTTGTTGAGTTGGCATAAATCAAGATTAGGATTTGTCACTCCGATTGTCGGAGAGGTATCTCTGGGCCCTCTCGGTAATACACATCACTATAAGCCTTGCAAGCAATACAACTAATGAGTTAGTTGTGGGATAGTGCATTACGAAACGAGTAAAGAGACTTGCCGGTAACGAGATTGAACTAGGTATTGGGATACCAACGATCGAATCTCAGGCAAGTAACATACCGATGACAAAGAGAACAACGTATAGTGTTATGCGGTTTGACCGATAAAGATCTTCGTAGAATATGTAGGAACCAATATGATCATACATGTTCCGCTATTGGTTATTGACCGGAGACATGTCTCGGTCATGTCTACATAGTTCTCGAACTCGTAGGGTCCGCACGCTTAAAGTTCTGTGACGATCGATTTTATGAGTTTGTATGTTTTGATGTAGCGAAGGTAGTTAGGAGTCCCGGATATAATCACGGACATGACGAGGAGTCTCGAAATGGTCGACACATGAATATTGATATATTGGAAGCCTACATTTGGACATCCGAAGAGTTCCGGGTAAAATCGGGATTTTACCGGAGTACCGGAGGGGTTACCGGAACCCCCCGGGGGCTAATGGGCCTTGTTGGGACATAAGAGAAAGAGAGAGGGGCCGGCCTAGGGCAGGCAGCACACCCCCTCCCCTCTGGTCTGAATTGGACTAGGAGAGGGGGGCGGCGCCCCCCTTTCCTTCTCTTTCTCTCCCTTCCTTTCCCCCTCCTGGTAGGAGTAGGAAAGAGGGGAATCCTACTCCTACTAGGAGGAGGATTCCTCTTCCTGGCGCACCAACAAGGGCCGGCCGGCCTCTCCCTTGCTCCTTTATATATAGGGGAAGGGGGCACCTCTAGACACACAAGTTGATCACAAAGATCTCTCCCAGTCGTGTGCGGTGCCCCCCTCCACCATAATCCACTTCGGTCATACTGTAGCGGTGCTTAGGAGAAGCCCTGCCACGGTAGCTTCATCAACATCGTCACCACGCCGTTATCCTGACGGAACTCTTCCCCGAGCTCTACTGGATCATGAGTTCGCGGGATGTCACTGAGCTGAACGTGTGCTGAACGCGGAGGTGTCGTACATTCGGTACTGAGGATCGGTCGATCGTGAACACGTACGACTACATCAACCACGTTGTCATAACACTTCTGCTTAATGGTCTACAAGGGTACGTGGATGACACTCTCCCCTGTCGTTGCTATGCATCACCATGGTCCTGCGTGTGCGTAGGAAATTTTTGAAATTACTACGTTCCCCAATAGTGGTATCAGAGCTAGGTTTTATGTGTAGATGTTATATGCACGAGTAGAACACAAGTGAGTTGTGGATGATACAAGTCATACTGCTTACCAGCATGTCATACTTTGGTTCGGCGGTATTGTTGGATGAAGTGGCCTGGACCGACATTTACGCGTATGCTTATGCGAGACTAGTTCTACCGACGTGCTTTGCACATAGGTGGCTGGCGGGTGTCAGTTTCTCCAACTTTAGTTGAACGGAGTGTGGCTACGCCCGGTCCTTGAGAAGGTTAAAATAGCACTAACTTGATGAACTATCATTGTGGTTTTGATGCATAGGTAAAAACGGTTCTTGCTTAGCCCGTAGCAGCCACGTAAAACTTGCAACAACAAAGTAGAGGACGTCTAACTTGTTTTTGCAGGGCATGTTGTGATGTGATATGGTCAAGACATGATGCTATATTTATTGCATGAGATGATCATGTTTTGTAACGGAGTTATCGGCAACTGGCAGGAGCCATATGGTTGTCGCTTTATTGTATGCAATGCAATCGCCCTGTAATTGCTTTACTTTATCACTAAGCGGTAGCGATAGTCATAGAAGCAATAGTTGGCGATACGACAACGATGCTACGATGGAGATCAAGGTGTTGTGCCGGCGACGATGGTGATCATGACGGTGCTTCGGAGATGGAGATCACAAGCACAAGATGATGATAGCCATATCATATCACTTATATTGATTGCATGTGATGTTTATCCTTTATGCATCTTATTTTACTTTGATTGACGGTAGCATTATAAGATGATCTCTTACTAAATTTCAAGATAAAAGTGTTCTCCCTAAGTATGCACAGTTGCCAAAGTTCGTCGTGCCGAGACACCATGTGATGATCGGGTGTGATAAGCTCTACGTCCATCTACAATGGGTGCAAGCCAGTTGTGCACACGCAGAATACTCGGGTTAAACTTGACGAGCCTAGCATATGCAGATATGGCCTCAGAACACGGAGACCGAAAGGTCGAGCGTGAATCATATAGTAGATATGATCAACATAATGATCTTCACCATTAAAAACTACTCCATTTCACGTGATGATCGATTATGGTTTAGTTGATATGGATCACGTGATCACTTAGATGATTAGAGGGATGTCTATCTAAGTGGGAGTTGTTAAGTAATATGATTAATTAAACTTAAATTTATCATGAACTTAGTACCTAATAGTATTTTGCTTATCTATGTTGTTATAGATAGATGGCCCGTGCTGTTGTTCCGTTGAATTTTAATACCTTCCTTGAGAAAGCAAAGTTGAAAGGTGATGGTAGCAATTACACAGACTGGGTCTGTAACTTGAGGGTTATCCTCATTGCTGCACAGAAGAATTACATCCTGGAAGCACCGCTGGGTGCCAGGCCTGCTGCAGATGCTGCTGATAATGTTAAGAACGTCTGGCAGAGTAAAGCTGATGACTACTCGATAGTTCAGTCTGCCATGCTTTACGGCTTAGAGTCGGGACTTCAACGACGTTCTGAACGTCATGGAGCATATGAGATGTTCCAGGAGTTGAAGTTAATATTTCAAGAAAATGCCCGGATTGAGATATATGAAGTCTCTAATAAGTTCTATAGCTGCAAGATGGAGGAGAATAGTTCTGTCACTAAGCATATACTCAAAATGTCTGGGTATCATAACCACTTGACTCAACTGGGATTTAATCTTCCTGTTGATAGTGTCATTGACAGAGTTCTTCAATCACTGCCACCAAGCTACAAAAGCTTCATGATGAACTATAATATGCAAGGGATGAATAAGACAATTCCCGAGCTCTTCACGATGCTAAAGGCTGCAGAGGTAGAAATCAAAAAGGAGCATCAAGTGTTGATGGTTAACAAATCCACCAGTTTCAAGAAATAGAGTAAAGCGAAGAAGAAGGGGAACTTCAAGAAGAACGGCAAACAAGTTGCTGCTCAAGAGAAGAAACCCAAATCTGGACCTAAGCCTGAGATGGGTGCTTCTACTACAAACAGACTGGTCACTGGAAGCGGAACTGCCCCAAGTATTTGGCGGATAAGAAGGATGGCAAGGTGAACAAAGGTATATGTGATATACATGTTATTGATATGTACCTTACCAGAGCTCACGGTAGCACCTGGGTATTTGATACTGGTTCTGTTGCTAATATTTGCAACTCGAAACAGGGACTACGGATTAAGAGAAGACTGGCTAAGGACAAGGTGACGATGCACGTGGGAAATGGTGCCAAAGTCGATGTGATTGCTGCCGGCATGCTACCTCTACATCTACCTTCGGGATTAGTTTTAGACCTAAATAATTTTTATTTGGTGCCAACGTTAAGCATGAACATTATATCTGGATCTTGTTTGATGCGAGACAGTTATTCATTTAAATCTGAGAATAATGGTTGTTATATTTATATGAGTAATATCTTTTATGGTCATGCACCCTTGAGGTAGTGATACACATATTCATAATGTTGAAGCCAAAAGATGTAGAGTTGATAATGATAGTGCAACTTATTTGTGGCACTGTCGTTTGGGTCATATTGGTATAAAACGCATGAAGAAACTCCATACTGATGGACTTTTGGAATCACTTGATTATGAATCACTTGGTACTTGCGAACCATGCCTTATGGGCAAGATGACTAAAACGTCGTTCTCCAGAACTATGGAGCGAGCAACAGATTTGTTGGAAATCAAACATACTGATGTATGTGGTCCAATGAATATTGAGGCTCGCGGCGGGTATCATTATTTTCTCACCTTCACAGATGATTTGAGCAGATATGGGTATATCTACTTAACGAAACATAAGTCTGAAACATTTGAAAAGTTCAAAGAATTTCTGAGTGAAGTGGAAAATCATCGTAACAAGAAAATAAAGTTTCTACGATCTGATCATGGAGGAGAATATTTGAGTTACGAGTTTGGTCTACATTTGAAACAATGCGAAATAGTTTCGCAACTCACGCCACCCGGAACACCACATCATAATGGTGTGTCCGAACGTCGTAATCGTACTTTACTAGATATGGTGCGATCTATGACGTCTCTTACTGATTTACCGCTATCGTTTTGCGGTTATGCTTTAGAGACGGCTGCATTCACGTTAAATAGGGCACCATCAAAATCTGTTGAGACGACGCCTTATGAACTATGGTTTGGCAAGAAACCAAAGTTGTCGTTTCTTAAAGTTTGGGGCTGCGATGCTTATGTGAAAAAGCTTCAACCTGATAAGCTCGAGCCCAAATCGGAGAAATGTGTCTTCATAGGATAGCCAAAGGAAACTGTTGGTTACACCTTCTATCACAGATCCGAAGGTAAGACATTCATTGCTAAGAGTGGATCCTTTCTAGAGAAGGAGTTTCTCTCGAAAGAAGTGAGTGGGAGGAAAGTAGAACTTGATGAGGTAACTGTACCTGCTCCCTTATTGGAGAGTATTTCGTCATAGAAACCGGTTCCTGAGACACCAACACCAATTAGTGAGGAAGCTAATGATGATGATCATGAAACTTCAGCTCAAGCTACTACCGAACCTCGTAGGTCAACCAGAGCAAGGTCCACACTAGAGTGGTATGGTAATCCTGTTCTGGAGGTCATGTTACTTGACCATGACGAACCTATGAACTATGAGGAAGCGATGATGAGCCCAGATTCCGCAAAATGGCTTGAGGCCATGAAATCTGAGAGGGGATCCATGTATGAGAACAAAGTGTGGACTTTGGTTGACTTGCCCGAAGATTGGCAAGCCATTGAGAGTAAATGGATCTTCAAGAAGAAGACTGACGCTGACGGTAATGTTACTCGTCTATAAAGCTCGACTTGTTGCGAAAGGTTTTCGACAAGTTCAAGGAGTTTACTACGATGAGACCTTCTCACCTATAGCGATGTTTAAGTCCGTCGAAATCATGTTAGCAATTACCGCATTTTATGATTATGTAATTTGGCAAATGGATTTAAAGACTGCATTCCTAAATGGATTTCTGGAAGAAGAGTTGTATATGATGCAACCTGAAAGTTTTATCGATCCAAAGGGAACTAACAATGTGTGCAAGCTCCAGCGATCCATTTATGGACTGGTCCAAGCCATTCGGAGTTGGAATAAACGTTTTGATAGTGTGATCAAAGCATATGGTTTTATACAGACTTTTGGAGAAGCCTGTATTTACAAGAAAGTGAGTGGGAGCTATGTAGCATTTATAATATTATATGTGGATGACATATTGTTGATTGGAAATGATATAGAATTTCTGGATAGCATAAAAGGATACTTGAATAAGAGTTTTTCAATGAAAGACCTCGGTGAAGCTGCTTATATATTAGGCATCAAGATCTATAGAGATAGATCAAGTCGTTTAATTGGACTTTCACAAAGCACATACCTTGATAAAGTTTTGAAGAAGTTCAAAATGGATCAAGCTAAGAAAGGGTTCTTACCTGTGTTACAAGGTGTGAAGTTGAGTAAAACTCAATGCCCGACCACTGCAGAAGATAGAGAGAAAATGAAAAGTATTCCCTATGCTTCAGCCATAGGCTCTATCATGTATGCAATGCTGTGTACCAGACCTGATGTGTGCCTTGCTATTAGTCTAGCAAGGAGGTACTAAAGTAATCCAGGAGTGGATCACTGGACAACGGTCAAGAACATCCTAAAGTACCTGAAAAGGACCAAGGATATGTTTCTCATTTATGGAGGTGACAAAGAGGTCATCGTTAATGGTTACGTTGATGCAAGCTTTGACACTGATCCGGACGATTCTAAATCGCAAACCGGATACATGTTTATATCGAACGGTGGAGCTGTCAGTTGGAGCTGTTCTAAACAGAGCGTCGTGGCGGGATCTACATGTGAAGCGGAGTACATTGCTGCTTCGGAAGCAGCAAAATGAAGGAGTCTGGATGAAGGAGTTCATATCCGATCTAGGTGTCATACCTATTGCATCAGGTCCAATGAAAATCGTTTGTGAAAATACTGGTGCAATTGCCTTGGGAAAGGAATCCAGATTTTACAAAAGAACCAAGCACATCAAGAGACGCTTCAACTCCATCCGGGATCAAGTCCGGGTGGGAGACATAGAGATTTGCAAGATACATACGGATCTGAATGTTGCAGACGCGTTGACTTAGCCTCTTCCACGAGCAAAACATGATCAGCACCAAGGCTCCATGGGTGTTAAAATCATTACTGTGTAATCTAGATTATTGACTCTAGTGCAAGTGGGAGGCTGAAGGAAATATGCCCTAGAGGCAATAATAAAGTTATTATTTATTTCCTTATTTCATGATAAATATTTATTATTCATGCTATAATTGTATTAACCGGAAACATAATACATGTGTGAATACATAGACAAATATAGTGTCACTAGTATGCCTCTACTTGACTAGCTCATTGATCAAAGATGGTTAAGTTTCCTAACCACATACATGAGTTGTTATTTGATCAATGGGATCACATCATTAGGATAATTATGTGATTAACTTGACCCATTCCGTTAGCTTAGCACTTGATCGTTTTGTTTACTGCTATTGCTTTCTTCATTACTTATATATGTTCTTATGACTATGAGATTATGCAACTCCTGAATACCGGAGGAACACTTTGTGTGCTACCAAACGTGACAACGTAACTGGGTGATTATAAAGGTGATCTACAGGTGTCTCCGATGGTACTTGTTGAGTTGGCATAGATCAAGATTAGGATTTGTCACTCCGATTGTCGGAGAGGTATCTCTGGGCCCTCTCGGTAATGCACATCACTATAAGCCTTGCAAGCAATGCAACTAATAAGTTCGTTGCGGGATAGTGCATTACGAAATGAGTAAAGAGACTTGCCGGTAACGAGATTGAACTAGGCATTGGGATACCAACGATTGAATCTCGGGCAAGTAACATACCGATGACCAAGAGAACAACGTATAGTGTTATGTGGTTTCACCGATAAAGATCTTCGTAGAATATGTAGGAACCAATATGTTCATCCAGGTTCCGCTATTGGTTATTGACCAGAGACATGTCTCGGTCATGTATACATAGTTCTCGAACCCGTAGGGTCCGCACGCTTAAAGTTCTGTGACGATCGATTTTATGAGTTTGTATGTTTTGATGTACCGAAGGTAGTTCGGAGTCCCGGATATGATCACGGACATGACGAGGAGTCTCGAAATGGTCGAGACATGAAGATTGATATACTGGAAGCCTACATTTGGACATCAGAAGAGTTCCGGGTAAAATCGGGATTTTATCGGAGTACCGGAGGGGTTACCGGAAACCCCCGGGGGCTAATGAGCCTTGTTGGGCCATAAGGGAAAGATAGAGGGGCCGGTCTAGGGCGGGCAGTGCGCCCCCTCCCCTCTGGTCCAAATTGTACTAGGAGACGGGGGCAGCGCCCCCCTTTCCTTCTCTTTCTTTCCCTTCCTTTCCCCCTCCTAGTAGGAGTAGGAAAGAGGGTAATCCTATTCCTACTAGGAGGAGGATTCCTCCTCCTGGCCCACCAACAAGGGCCGGTCGGCCTCCCCCTTGCTCCTTTATATACAGGGGCAGGGGGGCATCTCAAGACACACAAGTTGATCACAAAGATCTCTCCCAGCTGTGTGTGGTGCCCCCCTCCACCATAATCCACCTCGGTCATACTCTAGCGGTGCTTAGGCGAAGCCCTGCCTAGGTGATACGTCTCCGTCGTATCTACTTTTCCAAACACTTTTGCCCTTGTTTTGGACTCCAACTGGCATGATTTGAATGGAACTAACCCGGACTGACGATGTTTTCAGTAGAATTGCCATGGTGTTATTTATGTGCAGAAACAAAAGTTCTCGGAATGACCTGAAACTCCACGGAGCGTTTTTTTGGAAATAATAAAAAATACTGGCGAAAGATCAAGGCTAGGGGGGCCACACCCTAGCCACGAGGGTGGGGACGCGCCCCCTACCTTGAGGGCCCCCTGGAGCTCCTCCGACCTCAACTCCAACTCTATATATTCGTGTTCGGAGAAAAAAATCAAGGAGAAAGATTCATCGCATTTTACGATACAGAGCTGCCGCCAAGTCCTAAACTCCCTCGGGAGGGCTGATCTGGAGTCCGTTCGAGGCTCCAGAGAGGGGAATCCGTCGCTATCGTCATCATTAACCATCCTCCATCACCAATTTCATGATGCTCACCGCCGTGCATGAGTAATTCCATCATAGGCTTGCTGGACAGTGATGGGTTGGATGAGATTTATCATGTAATCGAGTTAGTTTTGTTAGGGTTTGATCCCTAGTATCCACTATGTTCTGAGATTGATGTTGCTATAACTTAGCTATGCTTAATGCTTGTCACTAGGGCCCGAGTGCCATGATTTCAGATCTGAACCTATTATGTTTTCATGAATATATGTGAGTTCTTGATCCTATCTTGCAAGTCTACAGTCACCTACTATGTGTTATGATTCGGCAACCCCGAAGTGACAATAATCGGGACCACTTCCGGTGATGACCATAGTTTGAGGAGTTCATGTATTCACTATGTGTTAATGCTTTGGTCTGGTACTCTATTAAAAGGATGCCTTAATATCCCTTAGTTTCCGCTAGGACCCCACTGCCACGGGAGGGTAGGACAAAAGATGTCATGCAAGTTCTTTTCCATAAGCACGTATGACTATATTCGGAATACATGCCTACATTACATTGATGAATTGGAGCTATTTTTGTGTCACCCTAGGTTATGACTGTTACTTGATGAACCACATCCGGCATAATTCTCTATCACTGATCCATTGCCTACGAGCTTTCCATATATTGTTCTTCGCTTATTTACTTTTCCGTTGCTATTGTTATCATCACTACAAAATACCAAAAACATTACTTTTGCTACCGTTACCTTTTGTTATCGTTAGCACTACTATCATATTACTTTGCTACTAAATACTTTGCTGCAGATATTAAGTTTCCAGGTGTGGTTGAATTGACAACTCAGCTGCTAATACTTGAGAATATTCTTTGGCTCCCCTTGTGTCGAATCAATAAATTTGGGCTGAATACTCTACCCTCGAAAATTGTTGCGATCCCCTATACTTGTGGGTTATTAAGACTATTTTCTGGCGCCGTTGCCGGGGAGCATAGCTCTATTCTTTGAGTCACTTGGGATTTATATCTGCTTATCATTATGAAGAACTTGAGAGATCCAAAAACCAAGATTTATCCCTCAACTACAAGGGGAGGTAAGGAACTGCCATCTAGCTCTGCACTTGATTCACTTTATGTTTTGAGTAAGCTTGCGACACCTAAACCTGCTTCTGCTATTGATTCTGATATGTCGCATATTATTGATGATGCCACTTCTGCTATGCATGATACTTATGATGAAACTACTTCTATGCCTGATACTACTGTGCCACTTGGTGAATTTCTTGATGAACAAGTTGCTAGGGCTAGAGAGAATGAGATTATTGAAACTGATAATACTGATGAAAGTGATTATGAAGGCTCTCCTAATAAATATGAATTACCTGTTGTGCCTGAGGGATATGTTATGGATGAAGAAACTAAAAGAGACTTTCTTGCTTGCAATGATAGAAGTGATCTTAAGAAATTATTAGCTAAGCTTAAACAAAAAACTCTGAATGCTAGAATGAAATATGATCTTGCTTATGCTACTTCACCTATCTTTGTTACTGGTAAGGATTATGAATTCTCTATTGATCCTGATATAATTTCTTTGGTTGAATCTGATCCTTTTTATGGCTATGAATCTGAAACTGTTGTGGCACATCTTACTAAATTAAATGATATAGCCACCCTGTTCACTAATGATGAGAGAACTCGCTACTTTTATATTCTTAAAATATTTCCGTTCTCATTAAAGGGTGATGCTAAGATATGGTTTAATTCTCTTGATCCTGGTTGTGTGCGTAGTCCCCAGGATATGATTTATTACTTCTCTGCTAAATATTTCCGTGCTCATAAGAAACAAGCTGCCTTAAGGGATATATATAATTTTGTGCAAATTGAAGAAGAGAGTCTCCCACAATCTTGGGGGAGGCTTCTCCAATTACTTAATGCTTTGCCTGATCATCCTCTTAAGAAAAATGAAATACTTGATATCTTTTATAATGGACTAACCGATGCTTCCAGAGATTACCTGGATAGTTGTGCTGGTTCTGTTTTCAGGGAAAGAACACCGGATGAAGCTGAAATTCTATTGAATAATATGTTGACAAATGTAAATAATTGGACACTTCCTAAGCCAACTCCTAAGCCTATTCCTGAACCAACTCCGAAGAAAAGAGGTGTTCTATTTCTCAGTCTTGAAGATATGCAAGAGGCAAAGAAATCCATGAAAGAAAAGGGTATTAAAGCTGAAGATGTTAAGAATTTACCTTCTATTGAAGAAATACATGGTCTTAAGTTACCGCCTATTGAAGAAATATATGGTTTTAATCCATCACCTATTGAAGAAACACATGGTCTTGATAACCCAACACGGGTAGTAAAGGTAAATTCTCTCTATAGATATGATAAAGTTGAAATCCCATTTACTAAGTTTGCTAGCCCATGCTTAGATGAGTTTGATAAATTTATGGTTAGGCAAGAAGACTTGAATGCTTACTTTGGTAGATAATTAAAACATAGTGCTAATATGCTTGAACACTTGGGTGATTATATGGCGAATGTCAAAGGTGAACTTAAACTTATTAGGAAACATGCTTCTATGGTTACCACTCAAGTAGAACAAGTACTTAATGCTCAAAATGATTTGCTCAATGAATTGAATAGTAAGAATAAGGACTATGTTGTTAGAGTGGCTACTAGAACTGGTAAAATGACTCAGGAACCTTTGTATCCTGAAGGCCACCCTAAGAGAATTGAGCAAGATTCTCAGAGAAATAATATAGATGCATCTAGTCCTTCTAAAAGGAAGAAAAAGAAAAATGATAGGACTTTGCATGCTTCTAGTGAAACTATTGCTGAAACACCGGAGAATCCAAATGATATTTCTATTTCTGATGCTGAAACACAATCTCGTAATGAACCTGAAACTAGTGACAATGTTAATGATGATGCTCAACCTAGCAATGATAATGATATAGAAATTTAACCTGATGTTGATATTGATAACCCACAATCAAAGAATCAACGTTATGATAAGAAAGGCTTTGTTGCTAGGAAACATGGTAAAGAAAGAGAACCATGGGTTCAAAAACCCATGCCTTTTCCTCCGAAACCATCCAAGAAAAAGGATGATGAGGATTTTGAGCGCTTTGCTGTAATAATTAGACCTATCTTTTTGCGTATGCGATTAACTGATATGCTCAAAATGAATCCTTATGCTAAGTACATGAAAGAAATTGTTACTAATAAAAGAAAGATACCGGAAGCTGAAATTTCCACCATGCTTGCTAATTACACTTTTAAGGGTGGAATACCTAAGAAGTTAGGAGATCCAGGAGTACCCACTATACCATGCTCCATTAAAAGAAACTATGTTAAAACTACTTTATGTGATCTTGGAGCCGGTGTTAGTGTTATGCCTCTCTCTTTATATCATAGACTTGATTTGAATAAGTTGACACCTACTGAAATATCTTTGCAAATGGCTGATAAATCAACTGCTATACCTGTCGGTATTTGTGAGGATGTGCCTGTTGTGGTTGCAAACGTTACTATTTTAACGGACTTTGTTATTCTTGATATTCCCGAGGACGATAGTATGTCTATTATTCTTGGAAGACCCTTTTTGAATACTGCAGGGGCTGTTATTGATTGCACCAAAGGCAATGTCACTTTTCATGTTAATGGTAATGAGCATACGGTACACTTTCCGAGGAAACAACCTCAAGTCCACAGTATCAATTCTATTGGAAAAATTCCATCGATTATTTTTGGAGGTTTTGAATTTCCTCTTCCTACTGTCAAGAAGAAATATGATATTCTTATTGTTGGGGATGTGCATATCCCCGTTGAGGTAACCTAGTGTTATTCGAAAATTCTCCGGTTCCATGTTATTCGGAATGAGTTTGTTAACAAGACTTGATCAACCTTGTTAATGGATTCCTTTTGATGATCATGAGATGGATGAATTTAGAAAACACAACTCTCTGTACCCTCCTTTTACTTTCTGTTATTTATATTAAATAAAATAAAAATAGTATTTTCTGTCTGTTATCTGAATTATCCGTGCAATATAAAAATACCCCGAAAATAAAAGTTCTCCCAATGCCCTGAAATTTAAATATGATTTTTTCTGGAATATTTGAGAATATTTGGCACTGAGAACACAGCAGGGGGGCATCCAGCTGGCCACGAGGGTGGAGGGCGCGCCCTACCCCCCTGGGCGCGCCCCCTGCCTCATGGGCCCACGGTGGCCCTCCTCCACTTATTCCTGCACCCACACACTCCTTCTTCCTCCCACAAACACCATTATCCAGCTCAAGCACGAGTTCTAGCTCATTTTGCTGCGATTTTCGATCTCCTTGCTCAAAGCACCTCTCACAAAACTGCTTTGGGGGATTGTTCCTTGGTATGTGACTCCTCCAATGGTCCAATTAGTTTTTGTTCTAGTGCTTTATTCATTGCATTTTTTTGCTGCTTAGGTGACCCTGTTCTTGAGCTTGCATGTCAAATTTATGTGGTTCCAAGTAGTTTTGATGCATGACATAGGCTCTAGGCACTTGTAGGAGTAGTTGCTATCAATTTTGTTGAGTTTGGTTCACTTTTATTTGAAGTTACTAAAAATTTCAGAAATTTTTCAAAGGAAGAAATATGTTTAGGAAAATGTACCAAGGTGCTTCTTCAAGGAAACAAGGACCCAGGCTTGCAATGCATGATGCTGATGATGAGCCACCAAGAGACGCTCCAGTGCGGCCTTGTGAATGGCCTTCAGAGGACTTCATGGATTGAGCAGGAATTAAGGAAGAAGTTAACACATATTTGCGTAATGCCGATCTTGTGAGCTTCGAGGCAGAAAAATGCCGTCAGTACCACTATCTCACTAGTTCCTTTGTGAGGAGGTTTGAATTTTCATCTTCACGTAATTCTCAAACTGTCCTGTTTGATCTTTATGAAAATTCTTACACTATGTACTTAGAGGACTTTATCACTACTTGCAAACTTCCACAATGGGGTAGTGCTAGTGAACCTCACAAATCTGAATTTAGAGATTTTCTTGGTAGTATAACTGTGGGGGAATCTAGAGATATAGCACAAGCTACCATAGGGAGCATTCACTTTCCTACTATACATTATTTTCCTCTCTTCATAGGTAGATGTATTAATGGTAAAGATGAAGCATGTCACATGTGTGTCCCTGACCTCAGTATTCTTAGGAGTATTGTGTTAGGAGATAAATCTTATAATTTGGGAGCCATTGTTGCACGTAGGTTGCATCTTAATAGATTTAATGGAGATTTCTTCGGTGGAATTTATGCAACCCTCATAGCTAATTTTCTTGGTATAACCATACGTGAGGATGGTATTGAGTTGCCTCCTGCTTATTTGGATTATGAGGCTATGGTTCATCATCAGTTTGTTGAGAGGAGCGATTAGTTCCTCCAGTACCGACTAATCTTTGACAGACGACGCACCTATCACATCGCTCTCCCTGCTTCTACTTTCTTTGACTTTCAGGCAAAAGTGAGATATTTTATAACCAGAGAGGAGGCGGAAGAGTATAAGAGGAGAGCTGAGATAGCTCGCCTCCAAGCTGCAACCCACGATGCAATGACTGTTGCATCTCAGTACGACCCCAACTACAACTTTGGATATCCGCCAGGCCATCCGTGGCATTAGACAAACTTAGGCCAAAAGCCTAAGCTTGGGGGAGTACGTATTTCCACCGACATCACATTCATGTTCACACACTCATTGCTAGATGTCGGTGCTCATACTTTTTCATTGTAATATCCATGCTAATTTATTTCCTTTTTATGCTTTCTTCTTGTGTGTTTAATAAACCTTAAGAAAAACCAAAAAAATTAGTCGTAGCTTTTAATTAGTTTACTTTCCATGCTTGTAATAGTAATTAAAAAGAAAACCCAAAAAGATTTCTTGTTCTTATTTTGCTTGTTGGGAGCTTTCCCGTGTATATAGTTTTATTTCTTTTCTTTGGGGGTCGATAGGAGAAGACCATGATTAAATTGTTAAAGTGGCTCGTATATGCATTATTGTTGATCCGACAAAAGAGCCCATATTGCCTTGTCTTCTCTTGTTTATTGAATGCTTGCAGATTCCAGCTTAGTCCAATGCACGTGCACTATTATTATTATCCACATCGTTTGGTCATGCAAGTGAAAGGCAATTATGACGATATATGATGAGCTGATTGAGATGGGAGAAGCTGGTATGAACTCGACCTCTCTTGTTTTTGTAAATATGATTAGTTCATCATTCCTGATTCAACCTATTATGAATAAACATGTTTACAATAACAATTAGAGATCATAGTTTCTTATGCCATGCTTAATTAGCTAGGAGCTTATAATGGTTTACCCTGCATGCCAACATGCTATTAATATGGTTGTGATGTGGTATGATAGGGTGGTATCCTCTTTTGAACGATTCGAGTGGCTTGACTTGGCACATGCTCACGCATGTAGTTGAAACAAAATCAACATAGCCTCTACGATATTTATGTTCATGGTGCATTATATCCTACTCATGCTTGCATTCAGTGTTGATTAATTTTAATGCATGTTCATGACTATTGTCGCTCTCTAGTTGGCCGCTTCCCAGTGTTTTGCTATCCTTCACTTGTACTAAGCGGGAATACTGCTTGTGCATCAAATCCCATAAACCCCATAGTTATTCCATATGATTCCACCATACCTACCTATATACGGTATCTACCTGCCGTTCCAAGTAAATTTGTATGTGCCAAACTCTAAACCTTCAAATAAACATTATGTTTTGTATGCTTGAATAGCTCATGTATCAACTAGGGTTGTCCGTATCTTCCATGTTAGGCGGGTTATTCTCAAGAGGAGTGGACTCCACTCCTCACTCACGAGAAAGTGGCTGGTCACCGGGATGCCCAGTCCCATGCTTTATGCAAATCAAATCAAAATAATTGCAAAGAAAACTCCCCCTGGGACTCTTGTTAGTTGGAGGCACTCGTTGTTTCGAGCAAGACATGGATTGATGCTTGTTGGTGTAGGGGGAGTATAAACTTTACCATTTTGTTTGGGAACCGCCTATATGTGTGTAACATGGAAGATATCGCCATCCCTTGGTTGTTATGTTGACAATGAATGTATACCGCTCAAATTATTATTCATCTCTATTTCAAAACCGGGCTCTGGCACCTCTACAAATCCCTGCTTCCCTCTGCAAAGGGCCTATATATTTACTTTTATGTTGAGTCATCATCCTCTTATTAAAAAGCACCAGTTGGAGAGCACCACTATCATTTACATTCATTACTGTTAGTTTACATTGAGTATGACTTGACTGGATTTCTTTTACCATGAATTACAATGTCTACTCAGTCCTTGATGTTTAAAGGTGCTCTGCATTTATGTTTTGCAGTCTCAGAAAGGGCTAGCGAGATACCATCTTGTTATACCATATTATGATTGTTTTGAGAAAGTGTTGTCATCCAAGATTTATTATTATTGCTTGCTAGTTGATTATGCCATTGATATGAGTAAACATGAGACCTAAGCATTATTGTGAATGTGGTTAGTTCATAATCTTTGCTGAAAACTTGAATGTTGGCTTTACATATTTACAACAACAAGAGCAAACAAAGTTGGTAAAAGTTTTTCTTTATCACTTTCAGTTTGTCAACTGAATTGCTTGAGGACAAGCAAAGGTTTAAGCTTGGGGGAGTTGATACGTCTCAGTCGTATCTACTTTTCCAAACACGTTTGCCCTTGTTTTGGCTCTAACTTGCATGATTTGAATGGAACTAACCCGGACTGATGCTGTTTTCAGCAGAATTGCCATGGTGTTATTTATGTGCAGAAACAAAAGTTCTTGGAATGACCTGAAACTCCACGGAGCGTATTTTTGGAAATAATAAAAAATACTGGCAAAAGATCAAGGTCAGGGGGCCCACACCCTAGCCACGAGGGTGGGGGCGCGCCTGCCCCCTGGGCGCGCCCCCTACCTCGTGGGCCCCCTGGAGCTCCTCCGACTTGTAACACCCACGATGCGGCTATATCTCCCACGTGTCGGAGCACGACTTAGAGGCATAACCGCATTGTAGGCATGTCATAAGAGGGGTAATCTTTACACATCCCATGTACTGAATAAGAAAGGGATAAAGAGTTGGCTTATAATTGCCACTTCAGATAATACATGAATATAACATTACAACATCCAGAATACAAACAAGGTCTGACTACGGAACCAAAATAAAAGAAGACCACCCCTAATGCTAGATCCCCGATCGCCCCGACTGGGCTCCACTACCGATCAACTGGAAACGAAACTACACAACGACACGATCTTCATCGAGATCCTCCTTGAGCTCGGTTGCGTCACCTGCACGGACATCATCGGCACCTTCAACTGGTTTTGGAAGTAAACTGTGAGTCATGGGGACTCAACAATCTCACACCCTCGCGATCAAGACTATTTAAGCTTATGGGTAGGGAAAAGGTAGTGAGGTGGAGCTGCAGCAAGCACTAGCATATATGGTGGCTAACTTACGCAAATGAGAGCGAGAAGAGAAGCAAAGCACGGCCGCAAACTAGAAGTGATCAAGAAGTGATCCTGAAACTACTTACGTTCAAGCATAACTCCAACGCTGTGTTTACTTCCCGGACTCCGCCAAGAAGAGACCATCATGGCTACACACGCGTTTGATGCATTTTAATTAAGTTAAGTGTCAAGTTCTCTACAACCGGACATTAAGAAATTCCCATCTGCCCATAACCGCGGGCACGACTTTCGAAAGTTCAAAACCCTGCAGGGATGTCCCAACTTAGCCCATCACAAGCTCCCACGGTTAACGAAGGTTATTCCTTGTCCCAGGAAGACCCAATCAGACGCGGAATCCCGGTTACAAGACATTTCGACAATGGTAAAACAAGACCAGTAAAGCCGCCCGATGCGCCGACATCCTGATAGGAGCTGCACATATCTCGTTCTCAGGGCAACATTGGATTGTCCAAGATTCTGGTAGGCCAGCCCAGAGTTTCCCCTGGTGGCCACCAGCTGCTGACAGGTTCGGACCAACACTTTGACAAGCACTGGCCCGGGGGGGTTAAAATAAAGATGGCCCTTGAGTCTGCAGAACCCAAGGTAAAAAGGCTAGGTGGAAAATGGTAAAACCAAGGTTGGGACTTGCTGGAGGATTTTTATTCAAAGCGAACTGTCAAGGGGTTCCCATTATAACCCAACCGCGTAAGGAACGCAAAATCAAGGATCATACCACTGATATGATGGAAACTAGGGCGGCAAGAGTGGAACAAAACACCAGGCATAAGGCTGAGCCTTCCACCCTTTACCAAGTATATAGATGCATTAATTAAATAAGAGATATTGTGATATCCCAACAAATATCCATGTTCCAACAAGGAACAAACTCCAATCTTCACCTGCAACTAGCAACGCTATAAGAGGGGCTGAGCAAAGCGGTAACATAGCCAAACAACGGTTTGCTATGACAAGGTGGGTTAGAGGTTTGACATGGCAATATGGGAGGCATGATAAAACATGTGGTAGGTATCGCGACATAGGCATAGCAATAGAGCGAGCAACTAGCAAGCAAAGATAGAAGTGATTTCGACGGTATGGTCATCTTGCCAGCAAAGTTCTCCGAGTTGACGAAAGCTTGATCCTCGTAAGCATACTCAACGGGTTCCTCGAACACGAACTAGACTCCCGACTCTACCCAAGGCAAGAATACAAACAAAGGAACCAACAATCAACCACGATGCAATGCGCAAGCAACATGATGCAAAACATGGCATGATATGCGGGATGTGATATGCAATGCATATGCGTGCTCCGGAAGGAAAAGATTGAACCAGGCCTCAACTTGGCAAACCAAGGGTGCCGCTGGAAAGGTGAGTTGATTTTGGTCGAAATCGATATAAAGATCACCGGAATCGGATGCACGGTTTGCAAATGGCAAGCAAAACAATAATGGCACAATTGTGTGATTAACAACACGATGCCATCTAGAATGCAACAAGAAACTAAGTTACTGCACTCCAACATAGCAACAAAGCACATGGAAGTGATCTACTCAAGATGCTTGACAAAATATGAACACTGAGCTACGGCTAATTCACACAATAGCAGGCTCAAACAAGCATGGCAAAAGTTCAAAAGATATCAGGATCACAGACTTGGTGAAAATAACAACATGCCAGGAATTAACATTAGGA
Organism: Triticum aestivum; assembly: GCF_018294505.1. Lineage (NCBI taxonomy): Eukaryota > Viridiplantae > Streptophyta > Magnoliopsida > Poales > Poaceae > Triticum > Triticum aestivum. The sequence continues at coordinate 85,539,324 of NC_057794.1, read as the reverse complement.
ACGAATGTTTAGAGCAAGATAACAACATGCTATAGGATCAGAACAGGGCAAAGCAAGGCATGACATGAAACTACTCAAAGCATATAACAAAAGTCCTGTACCGACCATAAGCGAAAAGGGATCAGAAAATATGATGGCAAGCATGTAAACATAGCAAGTTTTGTTAACAGATTCAGACTTGGCAGAAAACAGGACATGGCAAAAACAGAGTTACGTAGGCATGTTTGCGAGCTCGATGCACTCACCACAAGGCATTGCATGATAAACTAAGCATACACCCAGCAAGAAGACATGATCAATAAGCTAAACATGGCAAGAAAAATCTCATAGCATGCATGGATCAACTACAACAACCTCAGCAATATTGAATAACATGTAAACAATCTGCCAGGAACATTTTATAGCAAAAGCAGAGTGAGATTGAGTCATGCCAGGGCACTCCATAAATGCAAACAAGCACATGGATGGGTAGAGCATCACAATATCTCAAAATCATCCTTATTGAACATACTCAAACAAGGCATGGATCACTCTGTAACAACATCAATACATGGCATAAAAGAACAGCAGACAAAGACTTAGTGAAAATCTTGAGATCCTGGAAACAGTAATATCACGAGAGCTACTTTGCATGCTTGTGCTAGTCACCACATTGATCACAAAAATACATGGCATACACCCCTGTAAAGATGGCATGGCATATAACAAAACACATGTAGAGCTCATGCCCATATGCAGCACACAATAATCATGGCAAAAATGACAAAAGCTCATAATCTGAAAAGAAACAACACCTAACATTTTATAGCACTCTTGCAACAACATTTAGGGCATCAAGATGGACTCCAACTAGCATGGTGCAATGGAACAAAATGAAGCGCACATCATGATGAACATTTTGATATATCACACGCGCAAAACGGAGCTACGGATGATGAGGTATGGTGCGATGAACATAGCTAGAAAATGTTAGAAACTAGGGACTTAGTGGAAATTAGCACCTCGGGGAAAAGTCAACGGGCGAGGTGGCGGCGGATCTCGCCGGAGCCAGGGAAGAAGATGGACGGAGAGGAGGGGGCCGGCGAGGGGGGCACTGGATCCGGCCTTCCCGCGGCCGGATCTTGCCGGGGCGGCGCGGTGGTAGGTGAACGGCGGCGGCGGACAGCGCGGAGGGCGGAGCAGGGCGCGCGGCGCGAGGGCGGGGCGCGCCGGCGAGGTCGGCGGGAGGCGCGCCGGCGGGGAGGCGCTCCGGCGCGCGGCCGAGGGCGACACGACGACGAAGGACGGCGGCGGGGCGCGCAGATGCTCGGGCGGCGGCGGGGCGCGCGGACGCTCGGGCGGCGGTGAGGAACAGGCCCCGCGGGCTAGGCATGGGCCTCGCGGGCCGGTGGGAGGCGCGGGGCGGCGGGCGCCCACGTGGCGGCGGCAGAGTGGATCCAGGTGGCGGCGGACTGACGTGGCGGCATGTGGTTTGTCCGCGTGACGTGTCCGGCGCGGATGGACATGTCCGGCGGCGTGGTGGAGAAGGGACTAGGGTTTGGACCCAAAAATTCAGAGGGGGAGGCGTTTATATAGGTAGAGGGAGCTAGGAGTGTCCAAATGAGGTGTGGTTTTCGGCCACGCGATCGTGATCAAACGACCGAGAGCATGGAGGGGGTTTGAATGGGTTTTGGGCCACTTTGGAGAGGTGTTGGGCTGCAACACACACGAGGCCTTTACGATTCCTCGGTTAACCGTTGGGGTATCAAACGAAGTCCAAATGGCACGAAACTTGACAGGCGGTCTACCGGTAGTGAACCAAGGCCGCTTGGCAAGTCTTGGTCCAATCCGAGAACGTTTAGCACCCGCACACGAAAAGAGGCAAAAGGGGACGCCGGAGGACGCAGGAGTGCCAGAATGCAAAACGGACAATGGGGAAAATGCACGGATGCATGAGACGGACACGTATGCAAATGCGATGCACATGATGACATGATATGAAATGCAAGACACGCAAACAAATGACAAGGCAACAACAGCGAATAACTGGAAGACACCTGGCGCAACGGTCTCGGGGCGTTACAACACTCCACCACTACGAGAGGATCTCGTCCCGAGATCTAGAATGGCACTGGAGGGAAAAACGGAAGAGAAAGAGAAGAGGTAAAACTAAGTTGCTTCTTTCACAAATGAGTGAAACCAAAGAACCTTGAAAAGTTGAACAACTTGAAAGGAATAATACCACGATGGTGATGAAGTTGAAAAACACTCCGTTAGGAACGAGGAACAAGGAAGAACAAATTCGGACAGCACTCCGTTTGAAAAGTGATATGAAACTTGATAAGATGAAAAGAACTTGAGTAGAGGGCACAACACTCCGGTTAAATGGGTAAGCACGAAAAGAACACGATCCTGACAAAACAAGAAGATGGGTTGAAGAGAGCAACATCACAATGCCTCCGGAAGAAAGAAATAGAAGATAGATGGTTGAAAAAAAAAGAATGGAGAAGAAAATGCCAGCTTCTGCCACAAAAGAGCTTAAAAAGGCATCCTTAGGAGAAGGGTCGAACGGAGTTGTTGGAAAACCAACAACAAAAAGAGTAAGCTTGTTGTGGGCTTATAGAAAACATCTCGAAATTATGAGGTGAAATTCTGCCACTAATGGAAACAATAGATTGGATTGATATGAACAAGAAGACGAGAAACTTTTTTCACCGGGAGGATAGATGAAGAACTTGGGTCATTTATGAGCACCATAAATAGCAACAATCCTTGGGGAAGGCTTTAGGTGAAACATGACACAAGATAACTCCAACGAAGAGGTTGATGGATTTAAAATACCTCATTCTTAACAACATGTGAATCATGAAACATGAACTCAAATTATCAAGAATGACATAATACCACCTCCAATGATACGGTAGAAAGAATTGCACTCCGGATTGCAAGATGAAGAATGCTTGAGCTCCTCTGAAAAGAATCTTGATGAACACTTTGAGAAGGAATTAAATCCTTTATGAACCATCATGTAGCGCCCCCATGAAGAACTCTGGTAAACAAAAGGATAATGAAAAGAAAGAGAAGTTGAAAACACAAGGTGAAACCTTGTAATGATTTAGATGGATCTCCATGATAATTAGAGCTTGGAACTCCGAGAAAGAAAAGGTGAACAAAAGAAAATCAAGAATTTATTTATCATGAACAAACTCCGAAGGAAGGAATTGATCACTTGGATGAAACAAGAATAAGAATTATGTTATGTGTATCCTTCACCAATTTAAATTGATGACAAGCAACGGATTTGTCATACTACTTATTCCCGTTGGAAAGGATTGATGAGAGATATAGCGTAAACTTGAGATGGTATTGATGGAACCACCGGTGGGACTGAAACAACGAATAAATGATTTGATAACCAAGGAAGAGAACTCTTGAACGAAACACCGTAAGAATTGAAAAAAAAATGAACGAAGTAAAGGGATGAATCACTGGTAAGAATTTGAAAATGAACAAAGATACTTGGGGAAATTTAGATACAAGTGAACGAAGAGATCATGAACTGATTAGATAATACTTGAATACTGCACCGGTAAGATTTAGAGAAAGGGAGCTGAAAGCTAGAATGAATGATATTTGAAAAGATGACCTTCGGAGGAAAGAAATGGAAACAACTAATGAAATGCTTCGGATGGGTGAAAAGAATTCTCAAAATCAAAAACAATTATGATAGGATGCCATCAAGCTAGAACCATGGATCCTTGAGAGAACGGATAAGATATGGAGGAAAACTCTTCTTCGGTCTTCAAATGCCGAGAGTGATGATGAGAAAACACCACCATGAATTGTTGAGATACTCCGGGAGAATGAAAAACGAAGAGGATGAGCCAACAATGAAAAAAGTTAGGAAGAACTCGGAGAAAGGCATTTGACTGATGATAATTCATACTTACGTCAATCTTTGAATGAATTTTAAAATAACTCTGGAAAGAATTAGAAGAGTCAGGTAAGATCCTGGAAAAACACCTGTGGGTTAGGGCGCACTCAAAAGAAACACCATTGAAAAGATTGCTTGAAAAGAGAGATTGCATCGGTTGAATTAAATGGCTTGAATGAGATAACAACCTCGAGATATCTTCAGCACTCCGGAACAATTGAATAGCGAGAAGTGGAATGATAATAAGGTGCACCGGCATGGAAAACATTTGAAACAAGTTAAAGGATATGATCAACACCAAAAGCTTGAATTGAATCCACCGGAGAAGAAAAAGAATGAAGAATGATGAACTTGAGGCTCCGTTAGTATCTTCATGAGAATCACCGGGTAAGAACATTGAAAGAAAGGAATGGAGAAAATTCACATGAATAAAATGGATACTTGATTCAAAAATCTGAGCCCTTGAAGAAAAGGGGTGGGAGGGCGGAAAACAAAGACAACTTGGGACGGACGAAACAAACACCGTTGGAAAGAATTGAGAATTGATCTCGCGAATGTAGGAATGATCGGATCCACTTGAAGAGAAGCACACCGATTGACAAGGATTGACATGAAAAACTCGATGATCGAGAAAGATTGGTATTCACATAGAAATATGAGAACACCGCTTAGACAAGGGATGGAATCCACATTTGACTTCGAAGCAACTCGAATACCACAATGAAAACAAAACAAAGGATTGGCTTGCAGAATAAGCCGGAAACAAACATATGATAGAGATTTCGTCCGAAGTTTTCGTGGTGGGGCCCACACGGGCTCGATCATACAGCACCATCATATACAAGGCAGTGCACATGACATACGAAGCGTCCCCGAGTCAGCATAGCCAATGACTCTTTAAGACACAACGAGACCACTGTAAAACCAACCGTGGATAGGCGGACCACCAGACGTCGAACCCCAATTTCATAGCATACATCTTTCAGAAAGATATCCTACGATATACTTGAATTCCCACTTATAAACTCCCAAAACTTTCTGGGTATGCAATCAGGTGTTGGGGATACAGGGGAAGCATAATATCTCACCAAAAGCTAGCAAATCCTACATCCAGCTGTATCCATCCTTCAACACATAACCAAGAAACCTTCGGAAATCATTTACCTCAACCTTCGAAAAGCATCCATTATACAAGTTATGGCAATACTCCCGAACTCCCTCCCCAGTACTGGGTGGCGTCGAGGTTATCTCACCAACAACTGCATAAAAGAGATTTTTGATGTCGGCGAACTCAGGTATTCGAGAACCGTAACGATAAAATTGTGACAACAACGCCTCTGAGCTCAACTCCTCGGGACACTGCCACAACCCCTAAATGTTAGAAGGCACCAAGAACAATGTTCTAGTCACAAAACCATCGGAACGATTCCAAGATACCTGCGTGATCCTAAAAAAAAGTCTTGAAGTTTGAGAAGAGAAGAGTCAAAACTCTACGTCAGAAGGCCTCACCAGAGCGACGAAGGGACTAAGGAGTAAAAAGAATCCTACTCTCCGATATATATAATCCTATAGGACTCAAAACAATTTTATAGACTCAACAACGCTAGCGATTCGATCAAGCAGGGGGCTCCTAAGTCGGGGAAGGCTCTGATTACCAACTTGTTACACCCACGATGCGGATATATCTCCCACGTGTCGGAGAACGACTTAGAGGCATAACCGCATTGTAGGCATGTCGCAAGAGGGGTAATATTTACACATCCCATGTACTGATTAAGAAAGGGATAAAGAGTTGCTTACAATCGCCACTTCACACAATACATGAATATAACATTACAACATCCAGAATACAAACAAGGTCTGACTATGGAACCAAAATAAAAGAAGACCAGCCCTAATGCTAGATCCCCGATCACCCCGACTGGGCTCCACTACTAATCAACTGGAAACGAAACAACACAACGACACGATCTTCATTGAGATCCTCCTTAAGCTCGGTTGCGTCACCTGCACAGACATCATCGGCACCTGCAACTGGTTTTGGAAGTAAACTGTGAGTCACTGGGACTCAGCAATCTCACACCCTCGCGATCAAGACTATTTAAGCTTATGGGTAGGGAAAAGGTAGTGAGGTGGAGCTGCAGCAAGCACTAGCATATATGGTGGCTAACTTACGCAAATGAGAGTGAGAAGAGAAGCAAAGCATGGTCACAAACTAGAAGTGATCAAGAAGTGATCCTGAAACTACTTACGTTCAAGCATAACTCCAACGCCGTGTTCACTTCCCGGACTCCGCCGAGAAGAGACCATCACAGTGACACACGCGGTTGATGTATTTTAATTAAGTTAAGTGTCAAGTTCTCTACAACCGGACATTAACAAATTCCCATCTGCCCATAACGTGGACACGACTTTCGAAAGTTCAAAACCCTGCAAGGATGTCCCAACTTAGCCCATCACAAGCTCTCATGGTCAACGAAGGATATTCCTCCTCCCAGTAAGACCCGATCAGACTCAGAATCCCGGTTACAAGACATTTCGACAATGGTAAAACAAGACCAGCAAAGCCGCCCCATGCGCCGACATCCTGATAGGAACTGCACATATATCGTTCTCAAGGCAACACCGGATTGTCCAAGATTCCGGTAGGCCAGCCGAGAGTTGCCCCTGGTGGCCACCGGCTGCTGACAGGTTCGGACCAACACTTAGACAAGCACTGGCCCGGGGGTTAAAATAAAGATGACCCTTGATTCTGCAGAACCCAAGGGAAAAAGGCTAGGTGGCAAATGGTAAAACCAAGGTTGGGCCTTGCTGGAGGAGTTTTATTCAAAGCAAACTGTCATGGGGTTCCCATTATAACCCAACCGCGTAAGGAACGCAAAATCAAGGAACATAACACCGGTATGACGGATACTAGGGCCGCAAGAGTGGAACAAAACACCAGGCATAAGGCTGATCCTTCCACCCTTTACCAAGTATATAGATGCATTAATTAAATAAGAGATATTGTGATATCCCAACAAATAGCCATGTTCCAACAAGGAACAAACTCCAATCTTCACCTTCAACTAGCAATGCTATAAGAGGGGCTGAGCAAAGCGGTAACATAGCCAAACAACGGTTTGCTAGGACAAGGTGGGTTAGAGGTTTGACATGGCAATATGGGAGGCATGATAAAACATGTGGTAGGTATCGCGGCATAGGCATAGCAATAGAGCGAGAAACTAGCAAGCAAAGATAGAAGTGATTTCGAGGGTATGGTCATCTTGCCTGCAAAGCTCTCCGAGTTGACGAAAGCTTGATCCTCATAAGCGTACTCAACGGGTTCCTCGAACACGAACTTGACTCCCGGCTCTACCCAAGTCAAGAACACAAACAAAGGAACCAACAATCAACCACGGTGCAATGTGCAAGCAACATGATGCAAAACATGGCATGATATGCGGGATGTGATATGCAATGAATATGCGTGCTCCAGAAGGAAAAGATTGAACCAGGCCTCAACTTGGCAAACCAAGCATGCCGCTGGAAAGATGAGTTGATTTCGATCAAAATCGATAAAGATCACCGGAATCGGATGCACGGTTTGCAAATGGCAAGCAAAACAAGAATGGTACAATTCTGCGATTAACAGCACGATGCCATCTAGAATGCAACAAGAAACTAAGTTACTGCACTCCAACATAGCAAAAAAGCACATGGCAGTGATCTACTCAAGATGCTTGACAAAAGATGAACACTGAGCTACGGCTAATTCACACAGTAGCAGGCTCAAACAAGCATGGCAAAAGTGCAAAAGATATCAGGATTACAGACTTAGTGAAAATAACAACGTGCCAGGAATTAACATTAGGAAGCAATGTTTAGAGCAAGATAACAACATGCTACAGGATCAGAACATGGAAAAGCAAGGCATGGCATGAAAATACTCGAGGCATATAACAAAAGTCCCTTACTGATCATAAGCCAAAAGGGATCAGAAAATATGATGGCAAGCATGTAAACATAGCAAGTTTCGTTAACAGATTCAGACTTGGCAGAAAACAGGACATGGCAAAAACAGAGTTACGTAGGCATGTTTGCGAGCTCGATGCACTCACCACAAGGCATTGCATGATAAACTAAGCATACACCCAGCAAGAAGACATGATCAATAAGCTAAACATGGCAAGAAAAATCTCATAGAATGCATGGATCAACTACAACAACCTCGGTAAAATTGAATAACATGTAAACAATCTGCCAGGAACATTTTATAGCAAAAGCAGAGTGAAATTGAGTCATGCTAGGGCACTCCATAAATGCAAACAAGGACATGGATGGGTAGAGCATAACAATATCTCAAAATCATCCTTACTGAACATACTCAAACAAGGCATGGATCAGTCTGTAACAACATCAATACATGGCATAAAATAACAGCAGACAAAGACTTAGTGAAAATCTTGAGATCCTGAAAACAGTAATATCACGAGAGCTACTTTGCATGCTTGTGCTAGTCACCACATTGATCACAAAAATACATGGCATACACCCCTGTAAAGATGGCATGGCATATAACAAAACACATGTAGAGCTCATGCCCATATGCAGCACACAATAATCATGGCAAAAATGACAAAAGCTCATAATCTGAAAAGAAACAACACCTAACATTTTATAGCACTCTTGCAACAACATTTAGGGCATCAAGATGGACTCCAACAAGCATGGTGCAATGGAACAAAATGAAGAGCACATCATGATGAACATTTTGATATATCACATGCGCAAAACGGAGCTACGGATGATGAGATATGGTGCGATGAACATAGCTAGAAAATGTTAGAAACTAGGGACTTGGTGGAAATTAGCACCTCGGGGAAAAGTTAACGGTTGAGGTGGCGGCGGATCTCGCCGGAGCCAGGGAAGAAGATGGACGGAGAGGAGGGGGCCGGCGAGGGGGGCACTAGATCTGGCCTTCCCACGGCCGGATCTTGCCGGGGCGTCACGGTGGTAGGTGAACGACGGCGGCGGACAGCACGGAGGGCGGAGCAGGGCACGCGGCGCGAGGGGCGGGGTGCGCCGGCGAGGTCGGCGGGGAAGCGCGCCGGCGGGGAGGTGCTCCGGTGCGGCGGCCGAGGGCGACACGGCGACGAAGGACGGCGGCGGGGCGCGCGGATGGTCGGGCGGCGGCGGGGCGCGTGGACGCTCGGGCGGCGGTGAGGGAACAGGCCCCGCGGGCTAGGCATGGGCCTCGCGGGCCGGTGGGAGGCGCGGGGCGGCGGGCGCCCACGTGGCGGCGGCAGAGTGGATCCAGGTGGCGGCGGACTGACGTGGCGGCATGTGGTTGGTCCGCGTGACGTGTCCGGCACGGATGGACATGTTCGGCGGCGTGGTGGAGAAGGGACTAGGGTTTGGACCCGAAAATTCAGAGGGGGAGGTGTTTATATAGGTAGAGGGAGCTAGGAGTGTCCAAATGAGGTGTGGTTTACGGACACGCGATCGTGATCGAACGACCGAGAGCATGGAGGGGGTTTGAATGGTTTTTGGGCCACTTTGGAGAGGTGTTGGGCTGCAACACACACGAGGCCTTTACGATTCCTCGGTTAACCGTTGGGGTATCAAACGAAGTCCAAATGGCACGAAACTTGACAGGCGGTCTACCAGTAGTGAACCAAGGCTGCTTGGCAAGTCTTGGTCCAATCCGAGAACGTTTAACACCCGCACACGAAAAGAGGCAAAAGGGGACGCCGGAGGACGTAGGAGTGCCAGAATGCAAAACGGACAACGGGGAAAATGCACGGATGCATGAGACGGACATGTATGCAAATGCGATGCACATGATGACATGATATGAAATGCAAGACACGCAAAAAAATGACAAGGCAACAACAGCGAATAACTGGAAGACACCTGGCGCGACGGTCTCGGGGCGTTACAACACTCCACCACTACGACGGGATCTCGTCCCGAGATCTAGAATGGCACTGCAGGGAAAAACGGAAGAGAAAGAGAAGAGGTAAAACTAAGTTGCTTCTTTAACAAATGCGTGAAACCAAAGAACCTTGAAGCCTAGGAGAGGAGGGGGCTGGCGAGGGGGCACCGGATCAGGCCTTCCCACGGTCGGATCTGGCCGGGGCGGCGCGGTGGTAGGTGAACAGCGGCGGCGGACAGGGCGGAGGGCGGAGCAGGGCGCGCCGACGAGGTCGGCGGGGAGGCGCGCCGGCGGGGAGGCGCTCCGGCGCGACGGCCGAGGGTGGCGGGCGGTGCGGCGACGAAGGACCGCGGCGGGGTGTGCGGATGCTCGGGCGGCGGTGCAGGGCACCTCGGGCGGCGGCGAGGGAACGGGCCCCGCGGGCCAGGCATGGGCCTCGCGGGCCAGTGGGAGGTGCGGGGCGGCGGCGCCCACGTGACGGTGGCGGACTGGATCCAGGCGGCGGCGGAGTGACGGGGCGGCACGTGGTTGGTCCGCGCGATGTGTCCGGCGGACATGTCCGGCGCGCATGGACATGTCCGGCGGCGCGGTGGAGAAGGGACTAGGGTTTGGACCCGAAAATTCGGAGGGGGAGGTGTTTATATGGGTAGAGGGAGCTAGGAGTGTCCAAATGAGGTGCGATTTTCGGCCACGCGATCGTGATCGAATGAACGAGAGCATGGAGGGGGTTTGAATTGGTTTTGGGCCACTGTGGAGAGGTGTTGGGTTGCAACACACAAGAGGCATTTACGGTTCCTCGGTTAGCCGTTGGAGTATCAAACGAAGTCCAAATGGCACGAAACTTGACAGGAGGTCTACCAGTAGTGAACCAAGGCCGCTTGGCAAGTCCCGGTCCAATCCGAGAAATTTTAACACCCGCACACGAAAAGAGGCAAAAGGGGACGCCGGAGGATGTAAGAATGCCGGGATGCAAAATGAACAACGGGGAAAATGCACGGATGCATGAGACGGATACGTATGCAAATGCGATGCACATGATGACATGATATGAAATGCAAGACACACAAACAAATGACAAGGAAACAACAGCGAATAACTGGAAGACACCTGGCACAACGGTCTCGGGGCGTTACATGACCTCAACTCCAACTCTATATATTCGTGTTCGGAGAGAAAAAATCAAGGAGAAAGATTCATCACATTTTACGATTCTGAGCTGCCACCAAGTCCTAAACTTCTCGGGAGGGCTGATCTGGAGTCCGTTCGTGGCTCCGGAGAGGGGAATCCGTCACCATCTTCATCATCAACCATCCTCCATCACCAATTTCATTATGCTCACCGCCGTGCGTGAGTAATTCCATCGTAGGCTTGCTGGGCAGTGATGGGTTGGACGAGATTTATCATGTAATGGAGTTAGTTTTGTTAGGGTTTGATCCCTAGTATCCACTATGTTCTGAGATTGATGTTGCTATGACTTTGCTATGCTTAATGCTTGTCACTAGGGCCCGAGTGCCATGATTTCAGATCTAAACCTATTATGTTTTCGTGAATATATGTGAGTTCTTGATCCTATCTTGCAAGTCTATAGTCACCTACTATGTGTTATGATCCGGCAACCCCGAAGTGACAATAATCGGGACCACTTCCGGTGATGACCGTAGTTTGAGGAGTTCATGTATTCACTATGTGTTAATGCTTTGGTCCGGTACTCTACTAAAAGGAGGCCTTAATATCCCTTAGTTTCCGCTAGGACCCCGCTGCCACGGGAGGGTAGGATAAAAGATGCCATTCAAGTTCTTTTCCATAAGCATGTATGACTATATTCAGAATACATTCCTACATTACATTGATGAATTGGAGCTAGTTCTGTGTCACCCTAGGTTATGACTGTTACATGATGAACCACATCCGGCATAATTCTCTATCACTGATGCATTGCCTACGAGCTTTCCATATATTGTTCTTCGCTTATTTACTTTTCCGTTGCTATTGTTATCATCACTATAAAACACCAAAAACATTACTTTTGCTACTGTTACCTTTTGCTATCGTTACCACTAGTATCATATTACTTTGCTACTAAATACTTTGCTGCAGATATTAAGTTTCCAGGTGTGGTTGAATTGACAACTCAGCTGCTAATACTTGAGAATATTCTTTGGCTCCCCTTGTGTCGAATCAATAAATTTGGGTTGAATACTCTATCCTTGAAAACTATTGCGATCCCCTATACTTGTGGGTTATCACACGGTAGCTTCATCAACATCGTCACCACGCCGCCGTGCTGATGAAACTCTTCCCCAAGCTCTATTGGATCGTGAGTTTGCGGGACGTCACCGAGTTGAACGTGTGCTGAACGCGAAGGTGTCGTATGTTCGGTACTGAGGATTGGTCGATCGTCAAGACATACGACTACATCAACCACGTTGTCATAATGCATCCGCTTAACGGTCTACGAGGGTACGTGGACGACACTCTCCCCTCTCGTTGCTATGCATCACCATGATCCTGTATGTGCGTAGGAAATTTTTGAAATTACTACGTTCCCCCAACACTTGGAAAGGAAGGCAGAAACATGGGAAATGTGGCTTTTGGTAAGGGGGAGGGGGCGGGGAGGTAGATATTTCCGCGAAAACCGAAAATTTGGAATCGCTTCAGCGAAAAAACTGGCATGCAAAGTGTCATCAGACACGGTCCCTTATTCAGAATTGTGTATGATATGTGAACATCACAAACGATTCAGATAACATAACTCGTGTGTGATGAGTTTGAACGTCAAAATTTTTGATTTGAATTTCCATGGTTACAATGGTCATCCACGTCATTGCATAATTTGGGTACACAAAGGAGACTACAACACACCCACACTTCTTAATCGAGCAAGTTCGGCAATTAAATAGAGCTAGCTGACCTAAACATTACTCTAACAAATAAAGACCGGCGCTATTAATTAAACAAAACAAAGAGTACGACTATGGTTGGTGCTCGTCGATCTCCTGGGGAAGGGGCTCCATGGTGTCCATCGCACCATACTCGGCAAGCATCTCGCCATCTATGTCCGCCATCTCGTTGGAAAAGGCCGCCACGAGCTGGGCGTGGGCGGACGCGATCTGGGCTTGGACGAGCTCCGTCGTCACAAGGTATGCGGCGGAGGAACGGACGGCTTCTCGAACGCTCTCGGCGATTGCCAGCTCTTCGGTCATGGGTTGCCGACCGTCATCGGAGAAGCTTCATTCAATTTGTGCGGTGACCGCTAGGAGCTGGGCGTGGGCGGCCTCGACATGGTCGTGGGCAGCCTCCATCAGGGCTAAGGCCGCCGCTGTGGAATGGACAGTTGTTGTGCCGCTCTCGCCAGTTGCTATCCGCGAAGCAGATGTTGCTGCCGCCACCTAAGAAGCAACAGCAGCCGTTTGGGCTGCCTTGGCCGCCCGGTCGCAGACTGCAGCCGTGCTCATGCACCTTGTTAGCACGCGCAAGGCAGCTACGGCCGCGCTCTCGCTGGAGTGGGCCACCAAAGTTGCCCTCACGACACTGGTCCACGTGCCCATCTTTCACTGGCGACGATTGAACAGTGAAATGATATTTGGGGAGCGAGCTAGTGTGCTTGAGACGCTAGCTGTGGACTGTAGCCGACACACCTTCTCGCGTAAGCCATGGGCGTACTATACACCGACGGTGCTCTAGGATATTTTGTGTTGCATCTCACACGGTTGGTGATAATAAATTGTGTGCGATCTACTTGATTTTTCATCTTGATTTGAATTACATAATGGGGTCACAACGTCAATGGACGGTGTTTGAATTGCTAGACCTTTGATCTGGAGTGAATATGCAACTATATGTGTGTCGTAAAAGAATTGGAATTATTCAGGGTTTGTTTGAATATTTTATACATTAAATTAGTTTTCTAGCCATTTCATGTGCACAATTCAAAATTAAACTACATGCACATGCTCCAGTGCACCAACATGGGTTGTAAAATCATATATGTGTCCATGAGTTTATGCTTATGTCCAATGCAAGAAATGGGGTTGAAATTCGAACACCACGGCACTGTGGCTCTCCGGCAAACGTCAAGGTACTTGCTTTTGTAATTCTAGTAAATCCAAAATTCATTCGAAATTCATGAAACTTGGCATGCTATCATGGAGCAGCATCAACATGCCGTGGTAAAATTTTGTCCCATTTGGGGCAGGTTTGGGTATAAGCTTCTCATAAACTAGAGTTTCTCACAACAAGTGTGATGGTTTCGGTAGGGAACGTTTCACCTTTCTGGACGAAACGATATCCATTGCCTCTTCTCGATTTCAATTTTTTTCCTAGTGTCAACATAGAACAACAGGAGTGTTGTGTCAATTTTTGTGATTTTTTGGGGTTCGCTTGGAAATTTTTATATATTAACTAAGTTTTCTATGCATTCATGTGCATAATTCAAATTTGAACTACAGGCGCATGCTGTAATGCATATAAATTAGTTGAGATTTCAAATTTATGTCCTTGGTTGCCTGCTTAGGTCCCAAGCAAGAAATGGGAATGAATGTTAAACACCCTGCCACTGTCACTCAGCCGCAAATATTGAGATACATGGTATTTAAATTCTAGTAAATCCAAAACTCGCCTGAAATTCATGAAATATGGCATGCTATCATGGAGCGGCATCAACATGTTGTGGTAAAATTTTTGTCCCATTTGGGGCAGGTTTGCGTATATGCTTCTCACAACAAGCATGATGGTTTTGGTAGGGAGCGTCCCACCTTTGGGGACGAAACGATATCCATTGCCTCTTATTGCTTTCAAAAAATTTCTCGTGTCAACATAGAACAACAGGAGTGTTGTGTCAATTTTTGTGATTTTTCGGGGTTCGTTTGAACATTTTTATGCATTAACTGAGTTTTCAATGCATTTATGTGCATAATTCAAATTTGAACTGCATGCACATGCTCCAGTGCATATAAATTTGTTGAAAAATCAAATCTGTGTCCTTGGGTGCATACTTAGCTCCCATGCAAGAAATGGTAATGAATTTCAAACACCAGGGCACCGTTGATTGCCGACAAAACATTGAGATATCTGGTTTTAAAATTCTAGTAAATCCAAAACTCATCTGAAATTCATGAAACCTGGCGTGCTATCATGGAGCGGCATCAACATGCCATGGTAAAAATTTTGTCCCATTTGGGGCAGGTTTGGGTAAATGCTTCTCACAAACTAGAGCTTCTCACAACATTCATGATGGTTTCGGTAGAGAATGTCCCACCTTTGGGGACGAAATGATATCCATTGCCTCTTATTGCTTCCAAAAAAATTCTCGTGTCAACATAGAACAACAGGAGTGTTGTGTCAATTTTTGTGATTTTTCGGGGTTCCTTTAGACATTTTTATGTATTAATTGACTTTTCAATGCTTTTATGTGCATAATTCAAATTTGAACTACACGCCCATGCTCTAGTGCATATAAATTGATTGAAAAATCATATATGTGTCCTTGGGTGCATGCTTAGGTCCCATGCAAGAAATGGGAATGAATTTCAAACACCAGGGCACCATTGATTGCCGGCACAACATTGAGATACATGGTTCTTAAATTCTAGTAAATCCAAAACTCATCTGAAATTCATGAAACTTGGCATGCTATCATGGAGCAGCATCAACATGTCGTGGTAAAATTTTTGTCCCATTTGGGGCAGGCTTAGGTATATGCTTCTCACAAACCAGAGCTTCCCACAACAAGCATGATGGTTTCGGTAGGGAACCTCCCACCTTTGGGGACGAAACTATATCCATTGCCTCTTATTGCTTTCAAAAAATTTCTCGTGTCATCATAGAACAACGGGAGTGTTGTGTCAATTTTTGTGATTTTTCGGGGTTCGTTTGGATATTTTTATGCATTAACAGAGTTTTCAATGCATTTATGTGCATAATTCAAATTTGAACTACATGCACATGCTCCAGTGCATATAAATTGGTTGAAAAAAATCATATATGTGTCCTTGGGTGCATGCTTAGGTCCCATGAAAGAAATGAGAATGAATTTCAAACACTAGGGCACCGTTGATTGCCGGCAAAATATTGAGATACTTTATTTTTAAATTCTAGTAAATCCAAAACTCGTCTGAAATTCATGAAACTTGGCATTCTATCATGGAATGGCACCCGACATGCTGTAATTTCATATGGTAATTTAATTTAATTTCTCGGGAAGTGTTCCATGCCTTTCCTTAATGGAATTTTGAATCTAATATTCCCTTCCATCATATCAATGATTGCATCAATCGTTCTAAGGAAAGGTCTACCAAGAATAATAGGACATGAAGGATTGGAATCTATATTAAGAACAATGAAATCTACGGGAACATAATTCCTATTTGCAACAATAAGAACATCATTAATTCTTTCCATGGGTTTCTTAATGGTGGAATCCGCAAGGTGCAAATTTAAAGAACAATCATAAAATTCACGGAAACCTAGCAAATCACACAAAGTTTTTGGGATCGTGGAAACACTGGCACCCAAATCACACAAAGCATAGCATTCATGATCTTTAATTTTAATTTTAATTGTATGTTCCCATTCATCATAAAATTTTCTAGGGATAGAAACTTCCAACTCAAGTTTTTCTTCATAAGATTGCATCAAAGCATCAACGATATGTTTAGTAAAAGCTTTATTTTGACTATAAGCATGAGGAGAATTTAGCACGGATTGCAACAAGGAAATACAATCTATCAAAGAGCAATTATCATAATTAAATTCCTTGAAATCTAAGATAGTGGGTTCATTTCTATCTAAAGTTTTAACCTCTTCAATACCACTTTTAACAATTTGAGCATCAAGATCTAAAAATCCGAATTTTTGGGACGCCTTCTAACTAAAGTTGAATCATCTCCAGTCCCATCATTATCAAGATTCGTATTGCAAAACAAAGATTTAATAGGGGACATATCAATAACTTTTAGATCTTCATGTTTATTCTCATAAAAACTAGAAGAACACGCCTTCACAACACAATCTTTCTTGGCACGCATCCTAGCGGTTCTTTCCTTGCACTCATCAATGGAAATTCTCATGGCTTTGAGAGACTCATTGATATCATGCTTAGGAGGAATAAATCTAAGTTTCAAAGAATCAACATCAAGAGAAATTCTATCCACATTCCTAGCCAATTCATCAATCTTAGGCATTTTTTCTTCAAGCAAAGCATTGAAATTATTTTGAGAAATCATAAATTCTTGAACACTAGTGTCAAAATCCGAGGGCATCTTATTAAAATTTCCATAAGAGTTGTTTTAGGAATTACCATATTTATTAGAGGAATTATTAGGGAACGGCCTAGGATTAAAGTTTCCTCTATACGCATTGTTACCAAAATTATTCCTACCAACAAAATTCACATGCATAGATTAATTATTATTATCATTCAAAGTAGACAAAGGCATATCATTAGGATTAGAAGAAACATTCTTATTAGCAAACAATTTCATAAGTTCATCCATCTTTCCACTCAAAACATTAATTTCTTCAATCGCATGAACCTTTTTACTAGTAGATCTTTCAGTGTGCCATTGAGAATAATTAACCATAATATTATCTAGGAGTTTAGTAGCTTCTCCTAAAGTTATTTCCATAAAAGTGCCTCCCGCGGACGAATCTAAAAGATTTCTAGAAGCAAAATTCAATTCGGCATAATTTTTTTGTATAATCATCCACAAATTGAAACCATGAGTAGGGCAATTACGTATCATTAATTTCATCCTCTCCCAAGCTTGTGCAACATGTTCATGATCAAGTTGCTTAAAATTCATAATATCATTTCTAAGAGAGATGATCTTAGCGGGAGGAAAATACTTAGAGATAAAAGCATCTTTTCACTTATTACAAGAATCAGTACTATTTTTAGGCAAAGATGAAAACCAAGTTTTAGCGCGATCTCTAAGAGAAAACGGAAATAGCTTCAATTTAATAATATCATTATTCACATCTTTCTTCTTTTGCATATCACACAAATCAACAAAGCTATTTAGATGGGTAGCGGCATCTTCACTAGGAAGGCCGGCGAATTGATCTTTCATGACAAGATTCAACAAAGCAGCATTAATTTCACAAGGTTTAGCTTCGGTAAGAGGAGCAATCGGGGTACTAAGAAAATCATTGTTGTTGGTATTT
Source organism: Triticum aestivum (assembly GCF_018294505.1). Lineage (NCBI taxonomy): Eukaryota > Viridiplantae > Streptophyta > Magnoliopsida > Poales > Poaceae > Triticum > Triticum aestivum. Next base: position 85,521,331 of record NC_057794.1, on the reverse strand, counting down.
GTAAAGTCACACAATTTAGTATTGTCTTGAGCCATCGTGACAAGCAAGCAATCCAACACACGAGCAAACAAGAAGCAAGTGAAAAAGAGGCAAACAGAAAAGAGAGCGAATAAAATGGCAAGGGTGAAGTGGGGGAGAGGAAAGCGAGAGGCAAATGGAAAATAATGTAATGTGAGGGATAAGAGTTTGTGATGGGTACATGGTGTGTCCTGACTTGTGCGTAGACTCCCCGGCAAAGGCGCCAGAAATCCTTCTTTCTACCTCTTGAGGACTGCGTTGGTTTTCCCTTGAAGAGGAAAGGGTGATGCAGTAAAGTAGCGTAAGTATTTCCCTCAGTTTTTGAGAACCAAGTTATCAATCCAGTAGGAGGCCACCCTCAAGTCCCTTGCACCTACACAAACAAATAAGAACTTTGCAACCAATGCGATAAAGGGGTTGTCAATCCCTTCATGACCACTTGCGAAAGTTACATCTAATAGAGAAGATAAGATAATATTTTTGGTATTTCTATGATAAAGACTAAAAGTAAAGAAATAAAAATAAACGAAACAAGAAATAGCTTGTTGAAGGGAGATTAATATGATGGAAAATAGACCCGGGGGCCATAGGTTTCACTAGTGGCTTCTCTCAAGATAGCATAAGTATTACGGTGGGTAAACAAATTACTGTCGAGCAATTGATAGAATTGAGCATAGTTATGAGAATATCTAGGTATGATCATGTATATAGGCATCACGTCCATGACAAGTAGACCAACTCATGCCTGCATCTACTACTATTACTCCACACATCGACCGCTATCTAGCATGCATCTAGAGTATTAAGTTCATCAGAACGGAGCAACGCTTTAAACAAGATGACATGATGTAGAGGGATAAACTCATGCAATATGATATAAACCCCATCTTTTTATCCTCGATGGCAATAGTACAATATGTGTCGTTTCCCGTACTGTCACTGGGATCGAGCACCGCAAGATTGAACCCAAAGCCAAGCACTTCTCCCATTGCAAGAAAGATCAATCTAGTAGGCCAAACCAAACTGATAATTTGAAGAGACTTGCAAAGATAACCAATCATACATAAAAGAATTCTGAGAAGATTCAAATATTGTTCATAGATAATCTTGAACATAAAACCACAATTCATCAGATCTCGACAAACACATCGCAAAAGAAGATTACATCGAATAGATCTCCAAGAGAATTGAGGAGAACTTTGTATTGAGATCCAAAGAAAGAGAAGAAGCCATCTAGCTAATAACTATGGATCCGAAGGTCTGAGGTAAACTACTCACACATCATTGGAGAGGCTATGGTGTTGGTGTAGAAGTCCTCCGTGATCAATGCCCCCTCTGGTGGAGTGCCGGAAAAGGCCCCACGATGGGATCTCATGGGTACAGAAGGTTGCGTCGGTGGAATTAGGTTTTCGTGGTGCTCCTTGATGGTGGGGTACGTAGGTATATATAGGAGGAAGAAGTAGGTCGGTGGAGCCACGAGGGGCCCATGAGGGTGGAGGGCGCGCCCACGGGGTAGGCATGCCCCCTGCCTCGTGGCCTCCTCGTTGATTGCTTGACGTCCACTCCAAGTTCTCTGATCACATTTGTTCCAAAAATAACACTCCCAAAGGTTTCATTCTGTTTGGACTCCGTTTGATATTCTTTTTCTGCGAAACACTGAAATAGGCAAAAAAATATTAATTTGGGATGGGCCTCCGGTTAATAGGTTAGTCCAAAAAATAATATAAAAGTGTATAAATAAGCCCATTAAACATCCAAAACAGAATATATAATAGCATGGAACAATCAAAAATTATAGATACGTTGGAGACGTATCAATAGTCCTTTGTTGATTTATACAATACTCTTTGCAGTTCACTTACATCTTTTGAGTATGGCTTTATAGAATGCTTCATGTGCTTCACTTATATCATTTGAACTTTGGATTGCCTGTTTCTCTACATATAGAAAACCGCCATTTGTAGAATTCTCTTTTGCTTCACTTATACTCCGTATTTGTTAGAGCGTGGGAATATCTTTTGTAGAAAGAATTAAACTCTCATGCTTCACTTATATCTATTTAGAGAGTTAACAGGAATTGATTATTCACATGGTTAGTCATAGAATCCTACATAAAACTTGTAGATCACTAAATATGATATGTTTGATTCCTTGCAATAGTTTTGCGATATGGAGATGGTAATATGTGGGAGGTACTAGTGAATTATTGTGGTTTAGTAAGAATATTGGTGTTAACATTTGTGATTCCCGAAGCATGCATGTATGGTCTCTCGTTATGCGATGATATTGGAGCATGATTTATTATTGATTGTCTTCCTTATGAGTGGCGGACGACGACGAGCGGTAGTCTTTTCCTACCAATCTATTCCCCTAGGGGCATGCATAGTAGTACTTTGCTTCGAGGGCTAATAAACTTTCGCAATAAGTACGTGAGTTCTTTATGACTAATGTGAGTGCATGGATTATACACACTCTTACGTTTCCGCAATTTTCTAGCCTCTTTGTTACCGTGCATTCCCCTTTCTCACCTCGAGAGTCGGTGCAAACTTCGTTGGTGCATCCAAACCCCATGATATGATACACTCTATCACATATAAGCCTCATTATATCTTCCTCAAAATAACCACCATATCTACCTATTACGGCAATTCCATAGCCATTCCGAGATATATTGCCATGCAACTTCCATCATCATCATATACATGACTTGAGCATTCATTGTCATATTGCTTTGCATGATCGTAAGATAGCTAGCATGATATTTTCATGGCTTGTCCATTTTTTATATCTTTGCTATGCTAGATCATTGCACATCATGGTACACTGCTAGAGGCATTCATATAGAGTCATATTTTGTTCTATCATCGAGTTGTAATTTTAAGTTGTAAGTAAATAAAAGTGTGATGATCATCATTATTGGAGCACTGTCCCATGTGAGGAAAGGATGATGGAGACTATGATTCCCTCACAAGTTGGGATGGGACTCTGGACTTAAAAATAAAATGAAAAGAGGCCAAAGAGCCGCCCCCCAAAAGAGGCCAAAGATCCCAAAACAAAAAAATGAGAGAAAAAGAGAGAAGGGGCAATGCTACTATCCTTTACCGCACTTGTGCTTCAGAGTAGCACCATGTTTTTCATATATAGAGTCTCCTATGTTGTCACTTTCATATACTAGTGGGAATTTTTCATTATAGAACTTGGCTTGTATATTCCGATGATGGGCTTCCTCAAATGCCCAAGGTCTTCATGAGCAAGCAAGTTGGATGCACACCCACTTAGTTTTCAGTTTGAGCTTTCATACACTTATAGCTCTTAGTGCATTCATTGCATGGCAATCCCTACTCCTCACGTTGATATTGATTGATGGGCATCTCCATAGCCCGTTGATCCACCTAGTTAATGCAAGACTTTCTTCCTTCTCCTATTGATCCCTACCACCATCATATTCTATTCCACCCATAGTGCTATATCCATGGCTTGTGCTCATGTATTGCGTGGGGGTTGAAAGAGCTGAGGGGCGTTAAAAAGTATGAACCAATTTCTCGGCTTGTCATCGGGGTTGTGCATGATAAATACTTTGTGTTAAGAAGATGGAGAATGACAAGACTATATGATTTTGTAGGGATAACATTCTATAGCATTGATATTTTGAAAGACATGGTTGTTTGTTGGGACGCCTAAGTATTAATGTCTTTATGTCAAACTATAGACTATTGCTTTGAATCACTAGTGTCTTAATATTCATTCCATGATTAGATTACATGATCAAGATTATGTTAGGTAGCATTCCACATCAAAAATTATCTTTTTATCATTTACCTACTCGAACACGAGCTGGAATTAAGCTTGGGGATGCAAATATGTCTCTGTGATATCTATAATTTTTTATTATTTCATGCCAATATTCTACAACTTTCATATACTCTTGGAAACTTTTATATTATTTTTGGAACTAACATATTGATTCAGTGCCCAGTGTTAGTTCCTATTTTTTCATGTTTTTTGTTTTGCAGAAAATCCATATCAAATGAAGTCCAACTGCGATAAAAATTTACGGAGATTTTTTGGAATATATGTAATTTTTTGGAAGTGGAATCAACGCGAGACGAAGCCCGAGGGGCCCACAAGCCCTAGGGGAGTGCCCCCTACCCAGGGCGTTCCTAGAAGGCTTGTGGCCACCCCACATGTCGGTTAGAGGTGACCTTCGGCCGCAAGGAAGCTTATATCCGAATAAAAATCATGTTAAAATTTCAGCCCAATCGGAGTTACGGATCTCCGGGAATTTAAGAAATGGTGAAAGGTCAGAAAACGAGAACGCGAAATAGAAGAGATAAGGCAGGGATTGATGGTGGTCTTCCAGCGGAACCGACATCCCAGATGTTTTCTCTAGCTTGGCAGTGTGATATTGTCTTGCATCTTTCATGTGGTGTCTAGCTTGTGTTGCTTTTAATTTGATTAAATTACTTCTACTTAGTTTACACAAATAGTTGTGAATATGCCATGTCGTCCTATTTTTCGTACATATTCCATCCTCGTATCAGGTGTTTGCCTTACATCAAAGTAGTGATTGCCAGTATCATGCATGAATGAGTTCTAAAGAGTGAATTTTATTGCTTTTTCTTGTCGGTTTTACTTGACAATGCAAAATCAATAAAGCATAAGGAAATTATCAAGACAGTGGATAATGGTGCTCCTTCCGACCAACTGAAACAGGGGGCCTCTACAGATTCTACTCTGACATCCTCCAAACAAGATTTGCAAGACAACACATGCATAGACACTCAACGAAGCTGTGTTGATGATGAGCACGTCTCCTCTAGTCCACCATCACAGGTGCTCCCTCTAGCTTGGCACTGGTATATGTGGTTGCATGTTACGTATGATGTCTAGCTTGTATTGCTTCTAACTTTGTTGAATTCCATCAGCTTAATTTACACATTATACTTGTGAATAAGACATGTAGTCCTGTTTCTAGAACATACACTGTATGTCTATCACACCATGTTCTTACATCAAAGTACTACTTTTGTGTAACCTACAACAATCACTTATCATAAGCCACGTTCAACTTGGGAGTGTGATATAGGTTACATCTCGCATTCTTTTCGAGCTTGTACTACTTCTAATTTTTTGAAATGGCACTTGTGACGAGACAACTTTAACTTGGTAGAGTAATATTCATTGTATCTTTCATATGATGTCTAGCTTTCACTGCTTCTAATTTGTTGAAATGCCTTCTACTTAGTTTACACATCATATAGATGTGAATACGCAATGTTGTGAATATGCAATGGCACTAATGACGAGAGACCTTTAACTTAGTAGAGTGATGTTGTTTGCATCTTGCATATGATTTATTTCTTGTACAACTTCACATTTGTTTAAATGCCAGTTATGACGAAACACTATTAACTTGGCAGAGTGATATTTGTGGCATCTTTCATATGGTGTCTGCCTTCCATTGCATTGCTTCTAATTTATTGAAATGTCTTCTGCTTAGTTTACACATCATAGGTCTGATTATCTCATGCCTTTCTATTTTTCGTACATATTACATCCTCCTATCATGCGATTGTCTAACATCAAAGTTCAGTTTGTCTGTATCACGCATCAATTTGTTCTGTTGAACTAAATTTCTATTACTTTTTCTTGTCGGCTTGATTTGACATGGCAAAGAGAAAGAGGAAGGAACACAGAATGGTAGGGGTTAGTACTCAGGATGCACGGATAAGGAAGCGAGAGAATTATGAAGATTTTGTTGGTACTGATAGTGCAATAGAAGGTCCAAGTCCAACAGATAATTGTATAAACACAGTATCCCTTGCTACACAAGCTGTAAAACAATCCAAACACAAACGAAAAGCTAGCACCAAACAAGCGGCCACAACCCTAGCTGTTGCAGCACCTTCTTCCATGGTACCAACATATGCACAAGTTACTCATTTGTCAACTCAGCTAGCGGCAAGTTCCCAAGCTCCCTTGCCACCTGACACTACTTCCAAAGCACTCTTCCCATAAGAGGAGTTAGCAAGATCATATGAACCTTGTGAGCTTCAACAGCAAGAAGGTAGTTGCTCGAGTCATGTTATAGTTGCATGCTTCTTTATATGTAGTCTCATGGTTTGATGTACACTAACACTTCCTATGTTCGTTCTTGGACTAGCACCTAGGCGCAAGAGGAAATAGACATCAGGGATAATGCTCGATAGGTTAACTAAATCTAGAGAAGGAAAAATGGAGATCCGTTTTGAGGCAGGTTTTAAAAGGCCACGTGATGCTACAGATTCAACCAAGTTTGTATCAGAGGCAGCGGTTGCCGTTAGGTATCATGCACGTATCCTCCCAATATGGATTCAATACAGGAATGACAACGACGAAACCCAATTCAACACCTTCCTCAACCATTTATCTGTAAGTATGGTTATGTGTGGAAATTAGTAATATCGCCTTGCTCTGTCCCATACTTTCTAGATTGCTGGTAATGAGACTCCCATAATTTTCAACAAATGAGGTTCAAGTCGGATAGCCAAGATGATGCAACCAGACAAGCATGCACCCATGTTTTCAAGTCTTCTCTGTGACAGTATCGGTACAACTTGCGGAAAACTCACTTTGAAGGCAAGGCTAACAGTGAACTTGCCCAAACATCTCCAATGCAAAATATAACAGATGAAGACTGGAGAGGCCTTGTTAAACACTGTTCTGACCGAAAGTATCAAGTACGTTATATATATGTGATCAGATCACATGTTGAACTCCTATTTACACATGTGGCTCACAAATCTATCTTCTTCTAGGTGAATTGTTCAAAGAACAAGGCCAACCGTATGAAAGTGAAATTCCAACATTAGGTAGGATCTCGTAGCTATATTGCACACTGCGAGTCTCTTGTAACTAACTGCTGTTTCACTCTTTTCACTATGCCATATTATCATATCTATATTGACTTGTTCCAAATGTAGAGGAAAGCTCGCAATGACCAAAAAGTAACTGAACCAAAAGCTATGGAAATCTTCAAGGACGGTCACACCAGTAAGACGAAGGGCATGACTACACCAGTCAAAGCAGTTGTTGTAAGTCCTTAATCCTCATCCCTTTTAACTACTGGTTACTCTGACTTGTGCATTGAACTGCATGGTTTGCAGCCAATGTCTATTATTCTTTCCGTATCAAAATCTCAACTACTCAGCCCTAGCTTTCTTCTGATCTGAACATTCCCTAGCAAAATGTCCCGCTTCCTTGCAGCGAAAACAAATTTCTCAGGGCTTCTTTGTGATTATGTAGGCTCCTTGGATTCTAGGCTTCTTTTCTGGACATTTACTAGCGTAATGACCTAAATCCTTGCACCTGTAACAAGCGATATGACTCAGGTCCTTCTATGCAGAAATTGAGTTATTCTGGGGATGCCTTTGATTTCTCTTCCTGGGTTTCTCCGTAATGACCAGAGCATCTATTTCCTGAGGGTCAAACTTCACTTCTGCTGTCAGGAAGTCTCTGAGATACTCTTGGCTTTCCTTTGTGCAATACTCTAGAAAATGTCCTTCTTCTCCACATGAATAGCAGGATTGGGTGAAAAACCTATTTAGGCCTTCACCATCAGGGTCTTCAATAACTTCCTTCATCGCAGATTCTTCTGAATTTTCCCTGGGGGTTTCTTTCACGACTTCTTTCTGCTGCTTGGTAATTTCTTGTACCTTGGGGTAAATGTGACACTGACCAGGCTAGTGTGTAGTTCCTTTACACAGGAAACAAGTAACTTGCCCAGTCGGGCACTCTTCGGCTGGGTGATTCTCCTCACAATGAGGGCATCCATCCTTGTTTTCCTCATGGGTGTGTCCTATTTCTCCACATATCTTGCATGCACAAGTTTGCTTCATTTTACTGTCACCGGGCTTCTGGATAAAATGAGACCTCAGTAGAATCATCTTGAATTCTTCCCAAGCATTTGCTTCATTCCATCCTTGTATAGCTTGATGTATCTCTCACCATGTTGCAACACCTTGTGTGATGCCCCGTAAGGTGTATGGGACCATATACTATCCTTCAATACAGTGCTCCTTCATGTGATATTCGATGTTCCATATCCGTTGTGCTACCTCTGGCTGTGTCATTGATCTCAGAAATACAACTCCATCTTCATTCATCATCTATTGGGTCCAAGTGTTTTGGTATGAGATGCGGAAGATAGAGGGAGATACACGCAACACAAACAATAGTTTTGAAGGAACAAGTTTTATTTTGTGGCTATCAGAAAAATATCAAACAAATGACAGCTCACAAATCGTCGCATCTAACGTAAGTATATAACAGTGGTTTTGGTCTTATAAGGGTCAAATAAATCTTCGGAGTTTTCCAATTCTTAAAGTCTTCGGAGTCTTCTATTGTTGTAGCTACAATTCTTCCAACGCATGGTGAAATCCTCTTTACTCTGAAATGGCCATCAGTTGTCCGATATCTTGTACTTCTCGGACTGAATTCAGTTGATCCTCCGTGTGGTCAAAAGGGAAAGGGTATACTCCGGCTATTGGAGGTAAGAGGGACTACTTGATAAAATCAGAAAAGACGAGAAGTAACAGTCTTTTTGAAAATGAAGTTTTAGAGATATCCTATCCTAGGGCTTTCCAGTTTCTAGTGTCACGTTCTACAGTCAACCTGGCTCTGATACCATCTTTGTAGCGACCCGACCTCGGATGGTCAAGCCTCTGTGTATCTTTGCCATCCCTGGATCAGTATATTGGCACACACAGTACATCAATGTATATATCAAAGTGCAATCACATGTATAAATAACGTAAAACTGATATATATATATATACCTCATAATACTTAGTGGAAACAATTAAACGGGTGTGGAGTACCATCAACGCCATCGGCAAGTTGAGTGTAGACCATAACTCTTTATCATAACTCTTACTCGTCGAAGAAAATCCTGCAACATGATACGTTGCAGCCATGTAGGTCAGTACATTGAATGTACCGGCAAGATCGCAATAAGAGAAAACAGATGATAAACTATTCTATATGCAATATGGCTTTGTGGCTCTGTATCTAAGTTTTGTTTGCATGAAAGATGGTTTTATTTTCCCTACATCAAAGGAATATCAGGAGTCTTCACTACAGAGTTGTCTACAGTGACATGGTTCCGCCAACCCATGTCTCATAGCCCAAATCATCATACGTTGCCCACAATTAAGTTTTCGATCCGGTGTTGAGAGTTCTGAGATAGATCCAAGTCCAGAGGCTCAAATTGTCTGTAATCGGGGACATAGCTAATCGATTAGGTTTAAACCCTCTATGGAGTTTTGTACACTTTACCCGCAAGATTCGATCCCTCTCTTTACGTTCTCGCACTTCTGGATGTTTGAGAACAAGACGACTGAAACATGGTCTTCCGAAGAGTTCCCCTGACCACTATTCGGTGCTCATCCAATCCTACCATAGTTCTACATCTGGTACCATCGTCCTAGCCAGATTCACCACTAAGGTCAACCAAGCCAGAGCCCATAATGACATGCAGTTGCACAGGTAGGCTTCCGGGCATGAAGTCTTCTTTCGTCTCTTTGACTCTGGGTGAAGCTTCCCGCAAGATGTCATGGCGCTTCTCCATGCATCCCGACCATCCACTTGTTGCTCCAGGGTGCCCATCAAATTTGTCCTTCACCCAGTAGTGTGTATTGAATTCTTATCTCGAGTCCCGAAATCTTGAGGTCTTGATGTCTTGAGGCCTTGAAGATGTAGTCCTTGCAGATGACATCATGGAGTTGTCGTCATTGACGTAGAGTCCTCCATTCTTCACACCACTCCTGAGCACTCATACCAACCCCGTCTACTATAGCATATCATTAAAATAAATCACGTCTCGGGCTTGGTAATAGGGAGATGGGTTTCCTACCTCATGCATACTACTCAACTACAAGGATTCAATATCACTACTGGAGGGATTGTTGCAAAGATGCCACTAAATGCAATAAAAACATAGGTATGAAAGCATGGTCAAAGTGAACTTGCCTGGTAAGTTGATGAAGATAATAATGCTCTCGGAATTAAAGACTTGGTAGAACTATTCGTCACTCCGTTGAAAATCTATATTAAACAGACATAGCATCCATATAAGCAAACATCCTAGCAAACAATTCTAGCACTCAAAATAGCAATCAAAACAACAAAGAAACTCAATAATAAAACTCAAACAAATTCCAAAGAACCCTTGAATAAAACTACAAAGAAAACTACTAGGGAAAGTCTAAGAGTTTACTACAAACAACTAATATAGTTTTGCCCTAAGTAAAACTTAATAGCAATTAAAATACTAAACTAATTAACAGAAAAAATAGTGTTTATTAAAATAATAGAAGGTATTTTTCATAAACTTCTTCTAGCAAAATTCACAAAACTCAAACAATGCTGCTGAAGCAATAAAACCTAATAAAAATCATTTTTAGAATACCAAAATGATTTTAAATTTATTTTTCTCCATTTTTATGTTGTAGGGAATCATTTTACCCTAATTTCCATATATTTTATTTTTTGATTTTGAAAAATTTCCATAAAGCTTCTGAATTTTAAATATTTCCAAATGGAATTCAAATATTTTCAAAACCCTTTTCATTTATTTAAATGGAAGAAGTCATATCATATTCACTCTGGGGTTTTGTGATGAAATGAATTTGAATTCATTGAGATCAATTGCAAGGATGAAAGTTTGGGAAAGTCATTTTATTCCCTCTCATTCAAATTTCAAAAAGTTTCACATTTCACTCAATTTCACACAAGCAATCACACCACAATCAAACAAACAATCAAAACTATTTATTTAATATAACATTCCAAAATTTAGAATTTTGGGGTGTTACAGTATATAGACCAAAGCTATTTTGTTTGGTTTTGTTGCCTCCTTAATAACTTATGTTCAAGTACTACTAATGTACAAACTCAACTTTTCAGCAAGCTATGGAACTGTAGCGACCCGACCTGAATGGATTAACTCTTTGTGCTTAAGTGTCGTCCCTGGATCGGTATGCTGACACACACAGTACTCGAGGATTTATAACAAAGGTAAATCACATGTATAAGTAACGTAAATACTATTACCTCAATCCAAATAGCAGAAGTAACAAGGTTGTGGATTCCCATCAACACCAACGGCAAAGTTGAGTGTAGAAATTGTAACCCTAACATATCACTTACTCGTCGTAAGAAATCCTGCAACATGAGACGTTGCAGCCACAAAGGGTCAGTACACTGAATGTACTAGCAAATTCACACCAGAGGATAATGATGAATAAAGGCTATCACTACATGCATATTTGGCTGGCGGAAAGGCTCTAAGGTTATAAGGTTTCTGCGAAAAGCCAATTTTCCCTACTGCAAAGGAATACATTTTATTTAACTATCATGGTGGTTGTTGAAAATTGAGAATGGTTGACAGCATTCTCAATCCCAATTAAGTAACATCATTAAAACCCAACAAAATTAATTTAAAGTAACATGATGAGATTCACATGATAATCCAGGTACTAGATACTCAAGATGTCCATAACCGGGGACATGGCTAACCATGATTAGTTTATACACTCTACAGAGGTTTGCACACTTTTCCCCACAAGACTCGATCGCCTCCATTTGGTTTCTCGCACTACGTGGTGTTTGAGAAGACAGATGACCGAGACATAGTATTTCAGAAGTGCTAGCACCTTACGATGGATAGACCGTTACACCTACTTTCCCCTACATCTGCTAGTCTACCTTGTAAGAGTTCGCACGACTTAATCAACTATGCTAGAGCCCATAATAGCTTGTGGCTGCACACGGAAGTTTCTAGCATGAATAATCTCATAATCCCTTTGAGCCTGGGTGGCGATCCATAAAAAACTAGCAATCCTGGTCTACCCAGGTGCCTAGACAGGCAATCCTGGAATACCCAGGTACCTCAATCCACCCAGATGTGTGTTTAAGTTGCCACCTTAAGTAAACCATTAATTAACAATCTCACATCTGTCATGAATACTCTCAAAACCCAATCCACGTCTACGAGCATAGCATGGCGCTATAAGCATAACGTAATAGTAACTCCCAAGGTTTGAATGTAGGGCAATAGGTTCCTACCTCATCAACTACTTCCCAATACCCACATGTTATCAATCCTACCCATGCAATGTTTGAGGGTTGAGACTAATGCATAAAAACTGGGTATGAAAAGAGATATGATCAAAGTGTGAACTTGCCTGTAATGTTGATGAAGATGATTCGCACTCAAAAATCTTGATAGCTCTACTCGTCACACTCCGGTCAATCTATCGTAAGCAAGCAATAGTAACCACACATAAGCAAACACTCAAAAGATCGGAGAGAACAAAGAAACAATTCGGAAAACGTCAAAACCAAGCAAATAACTCTTACAACATAAAACAATTTCTAACAGTACCAAAATTATGTGAATTTGGCCTTATCAGAAAGTTTAGGTCAAGAGCTTTGATTTGCAAAAAGAATCAACTCAAACGGAGCTACAAAACTCAAGTTATGATCACAGGAAGTTTGAATACAAATCTGATCTAATTCAAATTTTAAACTTTTCAAAAACATGTTTAAGTTCTTTATCTGGATAGAGTAGATCATAACGAAGACGTGAGCGTTGGTTTTGTTGGATTTGGACAAACGAGCGAAAAGATGTGGTTGTTTGAAGTACAGGGACTATTCTGTAAATAAAGTATTCACAACTAGGTCCCTGGCCGAAAATCAAAAAGAAAAGGAAATATCTATCGAGCGGGCGCTCGCTACAGAACCTAAACTGACAAAAACCGTTCATTACAGAGATCTAAACGACAAACGTTCGTTAAATGACTAGACTAAAAGAAAAACCGTGTTTTAAAGAAAAACTGAGAAGACAAAAAAATAACTGATCTAGGGTTCGGTTTTTTTATACCGGTCCTTGGCGGTTCGGCGGTCTTCGGTGGAAAACCGGAGACTCTCCGGCGAGGCTGCGGATTCCGGCGAGTCCGGCGAGCTCCGGCGTCGGTGGATCCGGCGCGGCAGCGAGGCGGCGAGGGGCGAAAGCGGCGAGGTGGAGGTGCATGTGGAGTGCGGCAGTGACGTGGCAGAATCTGCGGCGGCAAGTGCACGGTGGCGGCGGCTTCTGCGTGTAGAGGCGAGCGGCGGCGAGGTGGCGTCGGAGGCCAGGGGCTCGGGGCTCGACTATTTAAGGGGCCAGGGGGAGGTGGCGTGGGGAAGGGGCCACGACGACGAGGAGAGCCTGGGTCGGGGACGGCTCCCATGGCGGCGCGGCGGCGTACGGCGGACGGAGTCCGTCGCTAGCTCGGGGACGGCGCGAGGCTGGGCCGCGGCTTGGCCCGGTGGCTGGGCCGGCCCGGTCGGAAAGGGAAACGTTTTTTTAACATTTTAACACACAACAAAAATAACAAAAACAAACATAAACTACAATATTATATAGGCATATAATATATCAAAATTTTCAGAAAAAGATTTTCTATGACATGAACATTTTTAATATGACAAATAAAATCCACACAAAATCAGATAAAACAAAGAGTGCTACTGGTCTAATAAAATCCAACAAAAATCATTTTAAAAATGATTTCAAATTTATTTCTCTCCAATTTTCTGTTGTAGGGAATCATGCTATCCTAATTTCCATATATTTTATTTTTGGAGAAAAATAATTTGAATAAAACTCAAATAACTCCAAATTGAAAATAAATTCAAAAGAACTTTGAATTTAATTCTTTGAAATTCCCAACTCATATTTCATATAATTTGAAGAAGTCATTTTATCTTCTCTCATGAAAATCATTGAGCTGCATGAAGTTTATGAATTGAAATATTTCCAAATGAAATTCAATTATTTTCAAATACCCTTTCATTTAATTTAAATGGAAGAAGTCATATCATGTTCGCTCAAGGGTTTTGTATTTGAAAAGAATTTGAATTCATGGAGATCAGAAAGCAAATATGAAAGTTTGGGAAAGTCGTTTTATTCCCTCTCATTTAACTTTCAAAAAGTTTCGAATTCACTCACTTTCAGACAATCAATCAAATCTATCAATTTATTATAACATTCCAAAATTTAGAATTTTGGGATGTTACAGGAACAAATGGTGGAACCGCCCCCTTCTGAAGTTGAGGAGGCAACCATAACCGCAATGTCACCTCTTGCTGCAGTGGGTCAGTACCTGTCCACTAACATTGCCCAAAGCACCTTCCTGCATAGTACTGGGTTGGTTGTTAAGGAAATCGTCCAAACTGCCTCTTGATCAAGATATGCAAGCTCAAAACAATGTTATATCTGTGCTGCAGACACAAGTCCAATCCCTAACAGAGACGCTTTCTGAAACAAGGACACCATTGTTCGATGTCATCAAGATATGCATGGTTTTGAAACAAGACTATCAGACATTTGCTATGTTGTTCAGGAGCCTAGGAGAAATAAAGATGAAGGTTATGGTACTCCATCGGACAGTACAACATGAAAACATAACAGTCAGGTCAAATGAACTGAGCTTCTGAACTTCTAATAGTGCATTTATCTGCCGGACTATTAACTTTTATGCCAACCTTCATTCTGTTATATGGTTGTAATTTGTTTTGTTGCGATGTAAAATTTGTTCTTAACGGGTAGCGATCGGCTGAAGAAAATAGCAAGCCATTTTTGTGTAGTGTAGGGTGTTCCCTATATTTGCATTGGTGGCGAACTTTGATGCCCGGTGGATGTAATATGTGCAATCACCTTAATAGCCTAGCGTTAGTTTCTAGCTTTTTTATTTCTTTAGTCTTCTTTTTTCCTTGGTTTGATAGTGGCCGCAACAATCATGGGCCAGATACAGGCCATAGGATCAATGGGCCTCCTATGGGCCGTAGGATCAACGGGCGTCCTACGGGCCGTTGGATAAATGGGCTTCCCACGGACCGTAGGATCCATTGGCCACACATGGGTCCAACAATTCGTGTGCCAAAACCGGACCACGACATGGGTCGTAAATGGGCGTAATTGGTATCGGGCTAGCACGGTCATGGGCCATTAATAGGCTGGAAGATAGCAAAGGCTTAGATTTTATCACGGGATTAACAGGTCATTAATGGGCCCGAATACATGGTGAGTTGGAAACGATGCAATGGGTTAACAGGCCACAAACAGGCTGATTCTAACCACGGGCTGAATTTGGCCCACTAGGCGAACAGGCCACTGATGGACTGGAAGTAATCGAGGGCCGGAAAGGAGCCCAAGAATTTATGGGCCCTTAGTAGGCCTAAAGCTAACACTGGCTGGAAACGGCCCATGTGAATCATGGGTCGTTAATGGGTATAAAGAAATGTATTGTTTATTATGGGCCAGAGTAACCATGGGCCACTAAAGGGCCCAAAGGGACGAAAGGCCTCATATGGGCCGAAAGCCATCATGGGTCGTACATGGGACAAAAGTGAAATGGGCTGGTATTATACTGGACGGTCCACACGACGCGACTGGGCTAAATTCAGAAAGCCAATAACGGGTCATGAGTTACCAGGCCGTAAAATGGGCTATATGTGAACATACCGTTAATAGGCTTTTCATGGGCCAGCCCATTAGCTTTTGACCAAGTCAAATGGTCCGGCCCGCTAGCTTTCGAGCAAGTCAAACGGGTCGGCCTTTGTAAGCTAAATGGGCCATTGTTAGGCTATGCCATGTGTCGACATACCATAGGCGCCTATCTATCCAAATGGCCAAATGACACGTGGTTCCTGTTCTTGGGAAACGTAGCATGCAATTTCAAAAAAATTCCTACGCTCATGCAAGATCTATCTAGGAGATGCATAGCAACGAGAGGGGGAGAGCGTGTCCATGTACCCCCGTAAACCGAAAGCGGAAGCGTTTGACAACGCGGTTGATGTAGCCGAGCTTCTTCTCGTTCTGACCCATCAAGCACCGAACGTACGACACCTCCGAGTTCTGCACATGTTCAGCTCAATGACGTCCCTCGAACTCTTGATCCAGCAAAGTGTCAGGGAGAGTTCTGTTAGCACGACGATGTGGTGACGGTGATGGTGAACTGATCCGCGCAGGGCTTCACCTAAGCACTACGACAATACGACCGGAGGCGTAAACTATGGAGGGGGGCGCCGCACACGGCTAGGAATCAATGTTGTGTGTTCTAGCGGCGCCACCCCCCCGCCCACACATATATATATATATATATAGGTGGGAGAGGGAGAGGGGCCGCAAGGGGAGCCCCAAGTAGGAGTAATCCTACTTGGGTGCCTCCTCCAAGTCGGCCTACTCCCTTCCATATCCATCGGAGGGGGAAGGAAAGAGAGGGGGGGGGGGAACGAAAGGGGGAGGCCGAATCCTCCCCTTTCCTTCTCCATTCCCTTCCTTTCCTTCTCCTCCTATTCGGCCTATAGAGGCACACCAGCCCCTTTTGGGGCTGGTTTATCCCTCTCTTGGCTCATTAGGCCCATATAGCTTGCCGGTAGTTGCCCGGAACCCCTTCTGGTGACCCGATATGTACCCGGTACCCCCGGAACACTTCCGATGTCCAACTACTATTGTCCTATATATGAATTTTTACCTCTCAACCATTTCGAGACTCCTCGGCATGTCCGTGATCTCATCCGGGATTCCGAGCAAAATTCTGTCACCAAATCACATAACTCATATAATATAAAATCGTCATCGAACGTTAAGCATGCAGACCCTACGGGTTCAAGAACTATGTAGACATGACCGGGACACCTCTCCGGTCAATAACCAACAGAGGAACCTAGATGCTCATATTGGTTCCTACATATTCTATGAAGATCTTTACCGGTCATACTGTAACGACAACATACATTATTCCCTTTGTTATCGGTATGTTACTTTCCTGAGATTCGATCGCCGGTATCTTCATACCTAGTTCAATCTCGTTACCGGCAAGTCTCTTTACTCACTCCGTAATGCATCATCCCGCAACTAACTCATTAGTCACATTGCTTGCAAGGCTTAAAATGTTGTGCATTACCGTGAGGGCCCAGAGATACCTCTCCGATACTCAGAGTGACAAATCCTAATCTCGATCTATGCCAACCCAACAAACACCTTCGAAGATACCTGTAGAGCATCTTTATAATAACCCAGTTATGTTGTGACGTTTGATAGCACACAAGGTATTCCTCTGGTATTCGGGAGTTGCATAATCTCATAGTCGAACGAATATGTATTTGACATGAAGAAATCAATAGCAATAAAACTTAACGATCGTAATGCTAAGCGAATAGATGGGTATTTCCCATCACATCATTCTCCTAATGATGTGATCTGGTTCATCAAATGACAACACATGTCTATGGCTAGGAAACTTAACCATCTTTAATTAACGAGCTAGTCTAGTAGAGGCTTACTAGGGACATAGTGTTTTGTGAATGTATCCACACATGTATCAAGTTTCCGGTTAATACAATTCTAGCATGAATAACAAACATTTATCATGATATAAGGAAATATAAATAACAACTTTATTGTTGCCTCTAGAGCATATTTCCTCCAGTCTCGTACTTGCACTAGAGTCAATAATCTAGTTCACATCGCCATGTGATTTAACATCAATTCACATCGTCATGCGATTAACACCAATAGTTCACATCGCCATGTGACCAACACCCAAAGGGTTTACTAGAGTCAATGATCTAGTTCACATCGCCATGTGATTAACACCCAAAGAGTACTTAAGGTGTGATCATGTTTTGCTTGTGAGAGAAGCTTAGTCAGCGGGTCTGCCACATTCAGATCTGTATGTGTTTTGCAAATTTCTATGTCGACAATGCTCTGCATGGAGCTACTCTAGCTAATTATTCCCACTTTCAATATGTATCCAGATTAAGACTCTGAGTCATCTGGATTAGTATTAAAGCTTGCATCGACATAACCCTTTACGACGAACTCTTTATCACCTCCATAACCGAAAAACATTTCCTTAGTCCTCTTAGGTAACTAAGGATAATTTTGACTATTGTCCAGTGATCCACTCCTGGATCACTATCGTACCCCCTTGCTAAACTCGTGGCAAGGTACACAATAGGTCTGGTACACAACATGTCATACTTTACAAAACCTATGACTGAGGCATAGGGAATGACTTTCATTCTCTCTATATATTCTGTCATGGTCGGGTTTTGAGTCTTACTCAACTTCACACCTTGTAACACATGTAAGAACCCTTTCTTTGACTGATCCATTTTGAATTCAAAATCTTGGCAAGGTATGTGCTTTGTGAAAATCCTATCAAGCATCTTGATCTATCTATGTAGATCTTCATGCTCAACATATAAGCAGCTTCACCGAGGTCTTTCATGAAAAAAATCTTATTCAAGTATCCTTTTATGCTATCCAGAAATTATACATCATTCCCGATCAACAATATGTCATCCACATATAATATCATAAATGCTACCGAGCTCCCACTAACTTTCTTGTAAATACAAGCTTCACCATAAGTCTGAATAAAACCATATGCTTTGATCACCACATCAAAGCGTACATTCCAACTCCGAGATGCTTGCACCAGTCCATAGATGGATCGTTGGAGTTTGCACACTTTGTTAGCACCTTTAGGATCGACAAAACCTTCTGGTTGCGTCATATACAACTCTTCTTTGAGACATTCATTAAGGAATGCAGTTTTGACATCCATTTGCCAGATTTCATAAAATGCGGCAATTGCTAACATGATTCGGACAGACTTAAGCATCGCTACAGGTGAGAAAGTCTCATCGTAGTCAACCCCTTGAACTTGTTAAAAACCTTTTTGCAACAAGTCGAGCTTTGTAGATAGTAACCCTACCATCAGCATCCGTCTTCCTCTTGAAGATCCATTTATTCTCAATGGATCGTTGATCATCGGGCAAGTCCACCAAAGTCCACACTTCGTTCTCATACATGGATCCTATCTTAGATTTCATGGCCTCAAGCCATTTATCGGAGTCTGGGCTCATCATCGCTTCCTAATAGTTCATAGGTTTGTCATGGTCTAGTAACATGACTTCCAGAATAAGATTACCGTACCACCTTGGTGCGGAACAAGCTCTGGTTGACCTAAGAGATTTGGTAGTAAATTGATCTGAAGTTTCATGATCATTGTCATTAGCTTCCTTTCTAGTTGGTGTAGGACATCACTGGAACTGATTTCTGTGATGAGCTATGATGACCCACAAGTATAGGGGATCTATCGTAGTCCTTTCGATAAGTAAGAGTGTCGAACCCAACAAGGAGCAAAAGGAAATGACAAGTAGTTTTTAGTAAGGTATTCTCTGCAAGCACTGAAATTATCGGTAATAGATAGTTTTGTGATAAGGTAATTCATAACGGGTAGCAAGTAATAAAAGTAAACAAGGTGCAGCAAGGTGGCCCAATCCTTTTTGTAGCAAAGGACAATCCTGGAGAAACTCTTATATAAAGGAAAGTGCTCCCGAGGACACACGGGAATTATCGTCAAGCTAGTTTTCATCATGCTCATATGATTCGTGTTCGTTACTTTGATAATTTAGTATGTGGGTGGACCGGTGCTTGGGTATTGACCTTCCTTGGACACGCATACCACTTATGATTAACCCCCTTCGCAAGCATCCACAACTACGCAAGAAGAATTAAGGTAAACCTAACCATAGCATGAAACATACGGATCCAAATCAGCCCCTTACAAAGCAACACATAAACTAGGGTTTAAGCTTCTGTCACTCTAGCAACCCATCATCTACTTATTACTTCCCAATGCCTTCCCCTAGGCCCAAACAATGGTGAAGTGTCATGTAATCGACATTCACATAACACCACTAGAGGAAAGACAACATACATCTCATCAAAATATCGAACGAATACCAAATTCACATGACTACTTATAGCAAGACTTCTCCCATGTCCTCAGGAACAAACGTAACTACTCACAAATCATATTCATGTTCATAATTAGAGGGGTATTAATATGCATAAAGGATCTGAACATATAATCTTCCACCGAATAAACCAACTAGCATCAACTACAAGGAGTAATCAACACTACTAGCAGCCCACAGGTACAAATCTGAGGTTTTGATACAAAGATCGGATACAAGAGATGAACTAGGGGTTGAGAGGAGATGGTGCTGGTGAAGAAGTTGATAGAGATTGACCCCCTCCCGATGAGAGGATCGATGGTCATGACGATGGTGACGATTTCCCCCTCCCGGAGGGATGTTTCCCCGGCAGAACAGCTCCGTCGGAGCCCTAGATTGGTTTTGCCAAGGTTCCGCCTCGAGACGGCGGCGCTTCATCCAGAAAGATTTCTTCCTATTTTTTCCAAGGCAAAATACACCTTATACCAGAAGATGGGCATCGGGGGCCTGCCAGGTGGCCCATGAGGCAAGGGGCGCGCCCAGGGGGTAGGGCGCGCCCCTACCCTCGTGGACGGTGGCCGGCTCCCCTATGGTGTTTTCTTCGCCCAATATTTCTAATATATTCCAAAACTGACTTCTGTGGAGTTTCAGGACTTTTGGAGTTGTGCAGAATGGGTCTCTAATATTTCTCCTTTTCCAGCCCAGAATTCCAGCTGCTGGCATTCTCCCTCTTCATGTAAACCTTGTAAAATAATAGAGAAAAGGCATAAGTATTGTGACATAATGTGTAATAACAGCCCATAATGCAATAAATATTGATATAAAATCATGATGCAAAATGGATGTATCAACTCCCCCAAGCTTAGACCTTGCTTGTCCTCAAGCGGAAGCCGATATCAAAAAATATGTCCACGTGTTTAGAGATAGAGGTGTCGATAAAATAAAATATGGTCATGAGGGCATCATGATCATTCTTAGAATAGCAATATGTATATATATATATATATATATATTGTCATATGATTTCTTATGCTAAAGTAATAATCTATTCACAATTTCAAGTATGAATCAGAAACTTCATTGAAAGCTAGCTAACTATAATCTCAGTCATTGAAGCAATTGCAATTTATCATAAAATTGGAAAGAGTCAATATAAGAGCTTTTCAGCAAGTCCACATACTCAACTATCATTTAGTCTTTCACAAATGCTAACACTCACGCAATAATTATGGGTATGAAGTTTTAATCGGACACAGAGAAAGATAGGGGCTTATAGTTTTGCCTCCCAACCTTTTACCTCAAGGGAAATGTCAACAATAATAGTTTATGAAAACCCACATCCAATTAGCTATATATATCAGGATCTTTCCAACACACAGTGCTTGCCAAAGGATAAAATGTAAAAAGGAAAGGTGAAGATCACCATGACTCTTGTATAAAGTATAAGATAAAAAATAAAAGATAGGCCCTTCACAGAGGGAATCAGAGGTCCTCATGTGTTTTTATGGTTGGATGCACGAAATCTTAATGCAAAAGAACGTCACTTTACATTGCCACTTGTGATAGGGACCTTCATTATGCAGTGTATCGCTTTTATTTCTTCCATATCACAAGCTCGTATAAACCTTATTTTCTCCACACTAATAGATCATACATATTTAGAGAGAAATTTTTATTGCTTGCAACAATGACAACTTACTTGAAGGATTTTACTCAATCCATAGGTAGATATGGTGGACTCTCATGGCAAAACTGGGTTTAAGGATATTCGGAAGCACCAGTAGTATCTCTACTTGGTGTAAAGGATTTGGCTAGCATAAGGGGGAAAGTCAAGCTCAACATGTTGGATGATCCATGACAATATAATTTATTTTGGATATAAGAAAACATAACCCATTACGTTGTCTTCCTTGTCCAACATCAACTTTTTAGCATGTCATATTTTAATGAGTGCTCACAATTATAAAATATGTCCAGGATAGTATATTTATATGTCTAAATCTCTCTCTCTCTTTATTACATCCTATTAATTGCAATGATGACCAAAACTATGTTTGTCAACTTTCAACAACTTTTATTCATCATACTCTTTATATGTGAAGTCATTACTCTTCATATGATCAATATGATCTCTTTATTTCTTTTTATTCTTTATCTTTTTTTTATTTCCTCAAGATCATAGTAAGATAACCAAGCCCTTGACTCAAAACTAATTTTTATTATATATAGTTCACAGAATCGATTACATAGATAAGGATCAACATAAAACTCAAAGCTAGATCATAGTAAACTTTATTCTACTAGATCAAGATATAACCAAAAGGATCGAACTAATAAAAACGGTAAAGATAGAAGTGTGATGGTGATACGATACCGGTGCACTCCCCCAAGCTTGGAAGTTGCCAAGGGGAGTGCCCATACTCGATACTCAGTTCTTCTTTAGTGGTGGTGATGATGGAGTTGTTGATGATGTAGGCTTGTCACCCAACATCGAGCATAGGAGGTTCTCCAACTTACGAATAATGCCCTTGAGTGCGGTGATATGCTCTTGCAACAGAATATTTTCACGAGTTAGATACTTGTTCTACACCCGAACTATTTCAATCATCTTGAAAGCTTCAATTTCAGTAGGGGTAAGAAGATTATAGTGAGGTTGAAGTATGTCTTCTTCTTCTACTGTCGGAGCTTGATCCTCCGTGACCTTCTTGATCCTGTCACCCTTGTTTATCTCCCCAAGTTCTTCTCTCTTCATCTCTATCTTCATTAGCCAAGCATCATTGCCCGCGTCATTGGAGGAGGGGGACGACATGATGCCTGGCCTTGAAACACTGGCAGAAAACATATTGAAACAAAAACAGGAGATATTTGCATGGTGCGGTGGTCAAAACCTTCAGGATATTATATAATGAATTTTTACCGAGCAAAAGAAGTATCGTGCAAGAAAAGGGAGTCTGGAGGGCACACGAGGTGCCCACAAGGCAGGGGGCGCGCCCAGGGGGTAGGGCGTGCCCTCCACCCTCGTGGATGCCTCGTGTCCTTTCCGGTCTGCTTCTTATTTTCCTATTTTCTTAAATATTCCAAAACGGAGAAAAATTGCTATTAGAACTGTTTTGGAGTCGGTTTACTTACTGTACCACATACCTCTTCCTTTTCGGAGTCTAAAACATTCTGGAAAGTGTCCCTTATCTACTCCTCCGGGGTTACGATTTCAATAACATTGGTTTCAACATTTATGGGATTACCCGAGATATAATGTTTGATTCTTTGACCGTTCACCACCCTCGGATTTGTGCCTTCAAAGTTGTTGATTTTTATGGCACCGGAACGATAGACCTCCTCGATAATGTAAGGACCATCCCATTTAGAGAGGAGTTTTCCCACAAAAAATCTTAAACGAGAGTTGTATAGTAGAACATAATTACCTACATTGAACTCGCGCTTTTGTATCCATTTGTCATGTCATATTTTTACTTTTTCTTTAAATAGTTTGGCATTCTCATAGGCCTGGGTTCTCCACTCATTAAGTGAGCTAAGGTCAAACAGTCTCTTCTCACCGGCAAGTTTGAAATCATAATTGATCTCTTTAATGGCCCAATATTCCTTATGTTCTAGTTCGAGAGGTAGGTGACATGCTTTTCCATAAACCATTTTATACGGAGACATACCCATAGGATTTTTATATACAGTTCTATAGGCCCATAATGCATCATCAAGTTTCTTGGACCAATTCTTTCTAGATCTATTAACAGTCTTTTGCAAAATTAATTTAATCTCTCTATTACTCAGTTCTTCTTGACCACTAGACTGTGGGTGGTATGGAGATGCAATTCTATGATCAACATCATACTTAGCAAGCATTTTATGGAAGGCACCATGAATAAAATGTGAACCACCATCATTCATTAAGTATCCAGGGACTCCAAACCTCGGAAAATAACTTCTTTAAGCATCTTAATAGAGGTGTTATGATCAACACTACTAGTTGGAATAGCTTCTACCCACTTAGTAACATAATCAACATCAACTAAAATATGTGTATACCCATTAGAGGAAGGAAAGGGTCCCATATAATCAAAGCCCCAAACATCAAATGGTTCAATAACAGTTGAATAGTTCATAGGCATTTCTTGACATCTACTAATATTATAAATTCTTTGACATTTATCACAAGACAAGACAAACTTATGGGCATCCTTGAAAAGAGTAGGCCAATAAAAACCGGATTGCAATACCTTATGTGCAGTTCTATCTCCAGCGTGGTGTCCTCCATAAGCCTCAGAGTGACACTTTCGTAGGATCTGTTCCTGTTCATGCTCAGGTACACAACGTCTAATAACACCATCTACTCCTTCTTTATAAAAAGGTGTGGGTCATCCCAGAAGTAATGTCTTAAATCATAGAAAACCTTTTTCTTTTGTTGGTATGTGAAACTAGGTGGTATAAATTTAGCAACAATATAATTAGCATAATCAGCATACCATGGAGCAGTACGAGAAGCATTTATGACGGCTAATTGTTCATCAGGAAATCTATCATCTATAGGTAGTGGGTCATCAAGAAAATTTTCTAAACTAGACAAGTTGTCTGCAACGGGGTTCTCAGCTCTTTTTCTATCAATAATATGCAAATCAAATTCTTGTAGCAAGAGAACCCATCTAATAAGTCTAGGTTTAGCATCATTATTTTCCATAAGATAATTAATAGAAGCATGATTAGTGTGAACAGTTACTTTAGATTCAACAATATAAGGTCTGAACTTATCACAAGCAAATACAACTGCTAAAAATTCTTTTTCAGCAGTAGCATAATTTCTCTGGGCACTGCCTAGAGTTTTACTAGCATATTGAATAACATTTAATTTCTTATCAACTCTTTGTCCTAGAACAGCACCTACAGCATAATCACTAGCATCACACATAATTTCAAAGTGTAAATTCCATTCGGGTGCCTGAACAATAGGTGCGGAAATCAAGGCTTTTTAAGTATTTCAAATGCTTCTACACAATCATCATCAAAGACAAAAGTAACATCTTTTTGTAAGAGATTAGTCAAAGGCCTAGAAATTTTTGAGAAGTCTTTAGTGAACCTCCTATAAAAACCGGCAGGACCAAGGAAACTTCTTATACCTTTAATGTCCTTACGACACGACATATTTTCAATAGCATCAACATTAGATTTATAAACTTCAATACCTCTTTCAGCAACTTTATGCCCCAAGACAATACCTTCATTAACCATAAAGTGGCACATCTCCCAATTCAAGATAAGATTAGTTTCTTCACATCTCTGCAAAACTCGATCAAGGTTGCTTAAGCAATCATCAAAAGAAGTTCCATACACGGAGAAATCATCCATGAAAACCTCAACAATCTTTTCACAAAATTCAGAGAATATAGCAGTCATACATCTTTGAAAGGTAGCACGTGCATTACATAAACCAAAAGGCATATGTTTATAAGCAAAGGTACAGAAAGGGCAAGTAAAGGTGGTATTTTCCTGATCCTCTTTCGACACAGGTATTTGAGAGAAACCAGAATAACCATCTAGAAAGCAAAAATGTGCATGTTTGGATAATATTTCTAGCATTTGATCTATAAAAGGTAAAGGGTATTGATCCTTTCTAGTAGCTTTATTTAATTTGTGGAAATCAATTACCATTCTATAACCTTTAACAATTCTTTGTGGGATCAATTTATCTTTATCATTAGGAACAACAGTAATACCTCCCTTCTTAGGGACACAATGGACACAATTATACCTGCCTCTAGAAACTTTAGTATTTCATTTCTTGCCACTTCTTTCATCTTAGGATTTGACCATCGTTGGTGATCAACAACCGGTTTAGCATCGTTCTCCAATTTTATTTTGTGCTGGCATAGAGTGGGACTAATGCCCTTAAGATCACCAAGAGTATATCCAATAGCAGCATGATGCTTATTCAGAGTTTTCAATAATTTCTCTTCTTCCTGCTCTGAAAGGTTAGCACTAATAATAACGGGATATATCTTCTTTTCATCAAGATAAGCATATTTAAGAGTATCGGGTAATGGTTTAAGCTCAAACACGGGATCACCCTTGGGTGGAGGAGGATCCCCTAGAATTTCAATAGGTAAGTTGTGTTTCAAAATAGGTCCCTGTTTATGAATTTAATTTTCCCACACAAGACTTCAACATCTCTAACAATCCCAACTGGTGAAATAGTATCTGTATTGGCAAGCTTAATAGTAACATCAATATCTTCTATCTCAGCAGGTGCAATATCATGCATAATTTCTTTATATAAAGTATAAGGTATTGCACTGACACTAGCACCCATATCACATAAGCCATGATAGCAATGATCTCCTATTTTAACATAAACAACAGGCATGCCTACAATAGGTCTATATTTATCTTTAGTATCGGGTCTAGCAATTCTAACAGCTTCATCACAAAAGTAAATAACATGTCCATCAATATTATCGACAAACAGATTTTAACCATAGCAATACTAGGTTCAACTTTAATTTGCTCAGAGGGTGTAAGTGTTCTAGTATTGCTCTTAGGAACCACAGTTAAAGCTTTAGCATGATCCTTTATTCTAACAGGAAAATGTGGTTTCTCAATATAAGCGGTAGGAGCAATAGGATCAACATTATAAGTGATAGTCTTTTCTTCAACTTTAATAGGTTAAACTACTTTTACTTCAATGGTAGGATGATATTTAAACCACTTATCCTTAGGGAAATCAACATGAGTAGCAAATCATTCACATAAAGAAGCTACTATCTCAGAGTCAAGGCCATATTTAGTGCTAAATTCACGAAAAGCATCGGTATCCATGAAAGATTTAACACAATCAAACTTAGGTGTCATACCTGACTCCTTACCTTCGTCGAGTTCCCAATCTTCAGAGTTGCGTTTAATTCTTTCCAATAAATCTCATTTGAATTCAATAGTCTTCATCGTAAAAGAACCAGTACAAGAAGTATCGAGCATGGAGCGATTACTGAGAGAAAGTCGAGCATAATTTTTTTGAATAATAATTTCTCTTGAGAGCTCATGATTGGGGCATGAATATAACACTGACTTAAGCCTCCCCCAAGCTTGAGCAATACTTTCTCCTTCGCAAGGCCAAATATTATATATATATATATATATATAATTAGGACGTAATGTTCCATCTCCTGTAAAAGGATTACCTAGCAGTTTCTCTATCATACCTGAAGGAATTTCAAAGTAAACATTTTCAGTAGGATCAGTAGGTTGACGAGCAACTCTTTTCTCTACTGGTCGGGGTGAAGATATCCCGAACAAGCCCCTCAAAGGATTATTTTCCATAGTAACAAGTGACAGTAAATTTCAGCACACTATATAAATTTTTCCTTACCAAAGGCGCTTCACTCCCCACTAACAGTGCCAGAAAAGAGTCTTGATGACCCACAAGTACAGGGGATCTATCGTAGTCCTTCCGATAAGTAAGAGTATCAAACCCAACGAGGAGCAGAAGGAAATGACAAGCAGTTTTCAGTAAGGTATTCTCTGCAAGCACTGAAATTATCGGTAACAAATAGTTTTGTGATAAGATAATTCGTAACGGGTAACAAGTAATAAAAGTAAACAAGGTGCAGCAAGGTGGCCCAATCCTTTTTGTAGCAAAGGACAAGCCTGGAAAAACTCTTATATAAAGGAAAGCGCTCCCGAGGACACATGGGACTTATCGTCAAGCTAGTTTTCATCATGCTCATATGATTCACGTTCGTTACTTTGATAATTTGATATGTGGGTGGACCGGTGCTTGGGTACTGCCCTTCCTTGGACAAGAAGCCCACTTATGATTAACCTCCTTTGCAAGAATCCGCGACTATGAAAGAAGAATTAAGGTAAACCAAACCATAGCATGAAACATATGGATCCAAGTCAGCCCCTTACGAAGCAACACATAAACTAGGGTTTAAGCTTCTGTCACTCTAGCAACCCATCATCTACTTATTACTTCCCAATGCCTTCCCCTAGGCCCAAACAATGGTGAAGTGTCATGTAGTCGACATTCACATGACACCACTAGAGGAAAGACAACATACATCTCATCAAAATATCGAACAAATACCAAATTCACATGACTACTTATAACAACACTTCTCCCATGTCCCCAGGAACAAACGTAACTACTCACAAATCATATTCATGTTCATAATCAGAGGGGTATTAATATGCATAAAGGAACTGAACATATGATCTTCCATTGAATAAACCAACTAACATGAACTACAAGGAGTAATCAACACTACTAGCAACCCACATGTACCAATCTGAGGTTTTGAGACAAAGATTGGATATAAGAGATGAACTAGGGTATGAGATGAGATGGTGATGGTGAAGATGTCGATGGAGATTGAGCCCCTCGTGATGAGAGGATCGATGGTGATGACGATGATGATGATTTCCCCCTCCCGGAGGGAAGTTTCCCCGGCTGAACAACTCCACCGGAGCCCTAGATTGGTTCCGCCAAGGTTCCTCCTGGTGATGGCGGAGTTTCACCACTAGAGGAACGACAACATACATCTCATCAAAATATCGAACAAATATCAAATTCACATGACTACTTATAGCAACACTTCTCCCATGTCCTCAGAACAAACGTAACTACTCATAAGTCATATTCATGTTCATAGTCAGAGGGCTATTAATATGCATAAAGGATCTGAACATATAATCTTCCATCGAATAAACCAACTAGCGTTAACTATAAGGAGTAATCAACACTACTAGCAACCCACAGGTACCAATCTGAGGTTTTGAGACAAAGATCGGATATAAGAGATGAACTAGGGGTTGAGAGGAGATGGTGCTAGTGAAGATGTTGATGGAGATTGACCCCCTCCCGATGATAGGATCGATGGTGCTGACGATGGTCACGATTTCCCCCTCCCGGAGGGATGTTTCCCCGGCAGATACGCTCTGCCAGAGCCCTTGATTGGTTCCGCCAAGGTTCCGCCTCGAGACGGCGGCGCTTCATCCTGAAAGACACCTTTTTTTCAGGGCAAAAGACACCTTATACCAGAAGATGGGCATCAGGGGGCTGCCACGTGGCCCATGAGGCAGGGGGCGCGCCCAGGGGGTAGGGCGCGCCCAATATTTTTAATATATTCCAAAATTGACTTCCGTGGAGTTTCAGGACTTTTGGAGTTGTGCAGAATAGGTCTCTAATATTTGCTCCTTTTCCAGCCAAGAATTCCAGCTGCCGGCATTCTCCCTCTTCATGTAAACCTTGTAAAATAAGAGAGAAAAGGCATAAGTATTGTGACATAATGTGTAATAATGTGCCCATAATGCAATAAATATCGACATAAAAGCATGATGCAAAATGGACGTATCAAGCTAGTTTCCAATTTGAGAGAAGGTATAGTTACCTCATGAAGTTCTACTTTCCTCCCACTCACTTCTTTCGAGAGAAACTCCTTCTCTAGAAAGGATCCATTCTTAGCAACAAAAATCTTGCCTTCGGATCGGTGATAGAAGGTGTACCCAACAGTTTCTTTTGGGTATCCTATGAAGACACACTTCTACGATTTGGGTTCGAGATTTATCAGGCTAAAGCTTTTTCACATAAGCATCGCAACCCCGGACTTTAAGAAATGATAGCTTAGGTCTCTTGCCAAATCATAGTTCATACGGTGTTGTCTCAATGGATTTAGATGGTGCCCTATTTAAATTGAATGCAGTAGTCTCTAATGCATAACCCCAAAATGATAGTGGTAAATCGGTAAGAGACATCATAGATTGCACCATATCTAATAAAGTACGGTTACGACGTTCGGACACACCATTACGCTGTGGTGTTCCAAGAGGCGTGAGTTGTGAAACTATTCCACATTGTTTTAAATGTAGGCCAAACTCGCAATTCAAATATTCGCCTCTGCGATCAGATCATAGAAACTTTATTTTCTTGTTACGATGATTCTCCACTTCACTCTGAAATTCTTTGAACTTTTCAAATGTTTCAGACTTGTGTTTCATCAAGTAGATATACCCATATCTGCTCAAATCATCTGTGAAGGTCAAAAAATAAAGATACCCGCGGCGAGCCTCAACACTCATCGGACCGCATACATCGGTATTTATTATTTCCAACAAGTCAGTGGCTCACTCCATTGTTCCGGAGAATGGAGTCTTAGTCATCTTGCCCATGAGGCATGGTTCGCAAGCATCAAATGATTCATAATCAAGTGATTCCAAAGGTCCATCTGCATGGAGTTTCTTCATGCGCTTTACACCAATATGACCTAAACGGCAGTGCCACAAATATGTTGCACTATCATCATCAACTTTGCATCTTTTGGCATTATTATTATGAATATTTGTATCACTACGATCGAGATTCAATAAACCATCGAGTGCATGACCGGAGAAGGTTTTATTCATTTAAATAGAACAACAATTATTCTCTGACTTAAATGAATAGTCGTATTGCAATAAAGATGATCTAATTGTATTTATGCTTAACGCAAACACCAAATAACATTTATTTAGGTTCAACACTAATCCCGAAGGTAGAGGGAGTATGCGATGGTGAGCTTATCAACCTTGGAATCTCTTCCAACACACATCGTCACTTTGCCCTCAACTAGTCTCTGTTCATTTTGTAACTCCTATTTCGAGTTAC
This sequence comes from Triticum aestivum, assembly GCF_018294505.1. Taxonomy (NCBI): domain Eukaryota; kingdom Viridiplantae; phylum Streptophyta; class Magnoliopsida; order Poales; family Poaceae; genus Triticum; species Triticum aestivum. Next base: position 85,490,832 of record NC_057794.1, on the reverse strand, counting down.
TAATCTTAGCAACTGAACCGGTATCAAATACCCAGGGGCTACTATGAACACTAGCAAAGTACACATCAATAACATGTATATCAAATATACCTTTTGTTCACTTTGCCATCCTTCTTATACGGCAAGTACTTGGGGTAATTCCGCTTCTAGTGACCATTTCCTTTGTAGTAGAAGCACTCACTTTCAAGCTTGGGTTCAGCTTTAGGCTTCTTCCTGAGAGTGACAACTTTCTTGCCATTATTCTTGAAGTTCCCTTTCTTTCCATTTGCCCTTTTTCGTGAAACTAGTGGTCTTGTTAATCAACACTTGATGTTCTTTCCTTATTTCTACCTTCGCCGATTTCAACATCGCGAAGAGCTTGTGAATCGTTTTCGTCATCCCTTGCATATTATAGTTCATCACAAAGTTCTAGTAACATGGTGATAGTGACTAGAGAAATTTGTCAATCACTATCTTATCTGGAAGATTAACTCCCAATTGATTCAAGCGATTGCAGTACCCAGACATTCTGAGCACATGCTCACTAGCTGAGCTATTATCCTCCATCTTGTAGGCAAAGTACTTGTCAGAGGTCTCATACCTCTTAACACGGGTATGAGTCTTAAATATCATTTTCAGCTCTTGGAACATCTCATATGCACCATGGCGTTCAAAATATTTTTGAAGTCCCAGTTCTAAGCCATAAAGCATGGTGCACTAAACTATCAAGTACTCATCATACCGAGCTTGTCAAACGCTCATAATGTCTGCATCTGCTCCTGCAATAGGTCTATCACCTAGCGATGCATCAAGGACATAATTCTTCTGTGCAGCAATGAGGATAATCCTCAAATCACGGACCCAGTTTGCATCATTGCTACTATCATCTTTCAACTTAGTTTTCTCTAGGAACATATCAAAAATAAGGGAGCTAAATCGCGAGCTATTGATCTACAACATAGATATGCAAATACTATCAGGACTAAGTTCATGATAAATTAAGTTCAATTAATTATATTACTTACGAACTCTCATTAGATAGACATCCCTCAAGCCATCTAAATGATCACGTGATCCATATCAACTAAACCATGTCTGATCAGCACGTGAGATGGAGTAGTCTTGAATGGTGAACATCTCTATGTTGATCATATCTACTATATGATTCACATTTCAACCTTTCGGTCTCCAGTGTTCCGAGGCCATGTCTGTACATGCTAGGCTCGTCAAGTTTAACCCGAGTATTCCGCATGTGCAAAACTGTCTTGCACCCGTTAAATGTGAACGTAGAGCTTATCACACCCGATCATCACATGGTATCTCAGCACGACGAACTGTCACAACGGCGCATACTCAAGGAGAACACTTATACCTTGAAATTTTAATAAGGGGTCATCTTATAATGCTACCACCGTACTAAGCAAAATAAGATGCATAAAAGATAAACATCACATGCAATCAAAATATGTGACATGATATGGCCATCATCATCTTGTGCCTTTGAACTCCATCTCCAAAGCTCTGTCTTGCTCTCCATCGTCACCGGCTTGACACCTTGATCTCCATCATAGCATCGTGGTTGTCTCGCCAACTATTGCTTCTACAACTATCGCTAATGCATAGTGATAAAGTAAAGCAATTGCATGGCATTTGCATTTCATAGAATAAAGCGACAACCATAAGGCTCCTTCCAGTTGCCGATAACTTCCACAAAACATGATCATCTCATACAATAACATATATCACATGATGTCTTGACCATATCACATCACAACATGCCCTGAAAAACAAGTTAGACATCTTCTACTTTGTTGTTGCAAGTTTTACGTGGCTACTACGGGCTTCTAGTAAGAACCGTTCTTACCTACGCATCAAAACCACAACGGTGATTTATCAAGTTTGTTGTTTTAACCTTCAACAAGGAGTGGCCACAGTCAAATTCGATTCAACTAAAGTTGGAGAAACAGACACCCGCCAGCCATCTTTATGCAAAACTAGTTGCATGTTTGTCGGTGGAACCGGTCTCATGAACGTGGTCATGTAAGGTTGGTCCGGGACGCTTCATCCAACAAAACCGCCAAATCAAAATAAGACATTGGTGGTAAGCAGTATGACGATCACCGTGATGACCCACAAGTGTAGGGGATCTATCATAGCCTTTCTATGAGTAAGAGTGTCGAACCCAATGAGGAGCAGAAGGAAATGATAAGCGCTTTCGAGCAAGGTATTCTCTGCGAGCGCTGAAATTATCGGTAACAGATAGTTTTGTGATAAGGTAATTTGGAAAGGGTAAAAGTAATAAAAGTAAATAAGGTGCGGCAATATGGACCAATCCTTTTTGTAGCAAAGGACTAGCCTAGACAAACTCTTATATAAAGGAAAGCGTTCCCGAGGACACATGGGAATAATCGTCAAGCTAGTTTTCATCACGCTCATATGATTCATGTTCGGTACTTTGATAATTTGATATGTGGGTGGACCGGTGCTTGGGTACTGTCCTTCTTTGGACAAGCATCCCACTTATGATTAACCCCTATTGCAAGCATCCTCAATTACAACAGAAGTATTACGGTAAACCTAACCATAGCATGAAACATATGGATCCAAATCAGCCCCTTACGAAGCAACGCATAAACTAGGGTTTAAGCTTCTGTCACTCTAGCAACCCATCATCTACTTATTACTTCCCAATGCCTTCCCCTAGGCCCAAACAATGGTGAAGTGTCATGTAGTCGACGTTCACATGACACCACTAGAGGAAAGACAACATACATCTCATCAAAATATCGAACAAATACCAAATTGACATGACTACTTATAGCAACACTTCTCACATGTCCTCAGGAACAAACGTAACTACTCACAAATCATATTCATGTTCACAATCAGAGGGGTATTAATATGCATAAAGGAACTGAACATATGATCTTCCATCGAATAAACCAACTAACATGAACTACAAGGAGTAATCAACACTACTAGCAACCCACAGGTACCAATCTGAGGTTTTGAGACAAAGATTGGATATAATAGATGAACTAGGGTATGAGATGAGATGGTGCTGGTGAAGATGTTGATGGTGATTGAGCCCCTCGTGATGAGAGGATCGATGGTGATGACGATGATGATGATGATTTCCCCCTCCCGGAGGGAAGTTTCACCGGCTGAACAACTCCACCGGAGCCCTAGATTGGTTCCGCCAAGGTTCCTCCTTGTGATGGCGGAGTTTCATCCTGTGAGCTTTCTTATGATTTTGTCCTCAACGAAAGACTCTATATAGCCAAAGATGGGCATCAGCGGGCTGCCAGGGGGACCACGAGGCAGGGGGCGCGCCCCCACCCTCGTGGACAGTGGGTGGCCCCCCTCTAGTACTTCTTTCGCTCAATATTTTTTATATATTCGGAAATGTGCTCCCGTGAAGTTTTAGGAATTTTGGAGTTGTGTAGAATAGGTCTCTGATATTTGCTCCTTTTCCAGCCCAGAATTCCAGCTGCCGGCATTCCCCTTCTTTATGTAAACCTTGTAAAATAAGAGAGAATATGCATAATTATTGTGTCATAATGTGTAATAACAGCCCATAATGCAATACATATTTATATAAAGACATGATGCAAAATGGACGTATCACACCGCCCACAACTCCTTGTGTTCTACTCGTGCATATCATCTACGCATAGACTTGGCTCGGATGCCACTGTTGGGAAACGTAGCATGCAATTTCAAAAAAATTCCTACGCTCATGCAAAATCTATCTAGGAGATGCATAGCAACGAGAGGGGGAGAGTGTGTCCAAGTACCCTCATAGACCGAAAGCAGAAGAGTTTGACAACGCAGTTGATGTAGGTGAACTTCTTGTTCCGAATGATCAAGCACCGAACGTACGGCACCTCCGAGTTCTGCACATGTTCGGCTCGATAACGTCCCTCGAACTCTTGATCCAGCAAAGTGTCGAGGGAGAGTTTTGTCAGCACGACGGCGTGGTGACGGTGATTGTGAAGTGATCCCCGCAGGTCTTCGCCTAAGCACTACGGCAATATGACTGGAGGCGAAAACTATGGAGGGGGGCGCCGCACATGGCTACGAATTAATGTTGTGTGTCTAGCGGTGCACCCCCCCCCCCCGCACATATATATATGTGGAGAGGGAGAGGGGCTGCAAGGGGCGCCCCAAGTAGGAGTAATCCCACTTGGGCGCCTCCTCCTAGTCGACCTCCCCCTTTCCATATCCATCGGAGGGGGAAGGAAACAGAGGGAGAGGGGAAGGAAAGGGGGAGGCTGAATCCTCCCCTTTCCTCCCCCTTCCCTTCCTTTCCTTCTCCTCCTACTCGGCCTATAGGGGGCGCACCAACCCCTTTTGGGGCTGGTCTGTCCCTCTCTTGGCCCATTAGGCCCATATAGCTTGCCGTGGGTTGCCCGAAACCCCTTCTGGTGACCCGATACGTACCCGGTAGCCCCAGAACACTTCTGGTGTCCAAATACTATCGTCCTATATTAGAATTTTTACATATCGACCATCTCGAGACTCCTCGTCATGTCTGTGGTCTCATCCGGGACTCCAAACAACATTCAGTCACCAAATCACATAACTCATATAATATAAAATTGTCAGCGAACGTTAAGCATGCGGGCCCTACGTGTTTGAGAACTATGTAGACATGACCGAGACACATCTCCGGTCAATAACCAACAGTGGAACCTGGATGCTCATATTGGTTCCTACATATTCTACAAAGATCTTTATCGGTCATACCGTAATGACAACATACGTTATTCCCTTTGTCATCGGTATGTTACTTGCCCGAGATTCAATCGTCGGTATCTTCATACCTAATTCAATCTCATTACTGGCAAGTCTCTTTACTCGCTTTGTAATGCATCATCCTGCAACTAACTCATTAGTCACATATTGCTTGCAAGGCTTATCCTGATGTGCATTACTGAGAGGGCCCGGAGATACCTCTCTGATACTTGGAGTGACAAATCCTAATCTCGATCTATGCCAACCCAACAAACACCTTCGGAGATACCTGTAGAGCATCTTTATAATCACCCGGTTACGTTGTGGCATTTGATAGCACACAAGGTATTCCTCCGATATTCAGGAGTTGCATAATCTCATAGTCGAAGGAATATGTATTTGACATGAAGAAAGAAATAGCAATAAAACTTAACGATCATAATGCTAAGCTAACGGATGGGTCTTGTCCATCACATCATTCTCCCAATGATGTGCTCTCGTTCATCAAATGACAACACATGTCTATGGCTAGGAAACTTAACCGTCTTTGATTAACGAGCTAGTCTAGTAGAGGCTTACTAGGGACACCGTGTTTTGTCTATGTATCCACACATGTATCAAGTTTCTGGTTAATACAATTCTAGCATGAATAATAAACATTTATCATGACATAAGGAAATATAAATAAAAACTTTATTATTACCTCTAGGGCATATTTCCTTCACCTGTGGCCAATGAGAATTTTACACATGGAAAATCCCCATTGGTCTGGGCTGTTAACGGGTTATCGGATGCAAACCGGAGCCTGATAGCTTAACGGCTACCCTTTACGATGGAAGCCACGTGTTGGCTACCCTTGATGAAAACACTTCCATGACGCAGTATTTATCTGTCATGGAGGTGGACATTTCCATCATGATAATTTCAGTATTGTCATGGAACACTTATACGACAACACTGGTATGACGATCTTGATTCTGTCATAAAATCGTCATGGATGTACATGCGTGACAGAAAATGTGACCTACTGTGACAAACACGTATCATCACAGAAGTGGTTTTTTTGTAGTGTAAGAGTGAGGTCGTAGTCCTAGGATTCTCCGTGGAAGAGCAATATCGCATTACGCATAACCTAAACTGCAGACTGGCCATGTTCGCCGTTACATACTTGGGGATGCCAATGGGTGATACGAAGATTCTGATGAGTGCATTTGACCCGATGGTAGGGCGTGTGGCATGTCAGGCTGAGCCGTGCCATGGACGATCTACCTCTAAGGGGAGTAAATTGGTCCTTATTAGCTCTAACCTTCCGAGCCTTGATACGTCTCCAACGTATCTATAATTTATGAATTATTCATGCCATGTTTACAAAAATTCTATATGGTATTGGTATGATTTGAATGGAACTAACCTAGACTAACATTGTTTTCAGCAGAACTACTGTGGTGTTGTTTTTTGTGACGAAATCAAAGTTCTCCAAATGCAGCAAAACTTTTTGATGTTTTTTTAGAACAAAATAGGCACTAGAAACTTCGTGGGAGGACCAGAAGGGGAAGGAGGTGGCAACTAGGCACCAGGGCACGCCACCCCCTCTAGCACGCCCTGGTGAGTAATGGGCCCCTGAAGCCCATCACAGAATGAGACCAACACCAACAAATCCTATAAATACATAAAACCCCCAGAAATAACCCTAGATCGAAGTTCCACCACCGCAAGCCTCAGTAGCCACGAAAAACCAATCTAGACCCTATTCTGACACCCTGCCAGAGGGGGAAATCATCATCGGAGGCCATCTTCATCATCCCAGCTGTCTCCATGATGAGGAGGGAGTAGTCCACCCTCGGGGCTGAGGGTTTGTATTTGTATCTATGTGTTTGATCTCTCTCTATCTCTCGAGTTCTTCATTTGGCACGATCTTGATGTATCGCGAGATTTGTTAATATAGTTGTTTCATATGGTGTTTCTCCCTCTCTATCTTGTTGCGGTGAATTGAGTTTTACCTTTGAGATTTCACTTGTATCGGATTGAATACTCTGTTGGATTTGAGAACACTTTATGTATGTTTTGGCACTCAACTTGTGGATTTCCGCGGTGACATTGGGGTAATCTATGCATAGGGGTTGATGCACGTTTTCATCCTTGTTTCTCTGGTAGAAATCATGGGCACTCTTTGAGGTTCTTTGCGTTGGATTGAATATTATGAATCTGAAGTTGTTTGATGCATATCGTATAATCAACTCATGGATACTTGTGGTAACATTGGAATATCTAGGTGACATTAGAGTTGGTTGATGTGTATCGTATGGTGTTATTTTAGTATGAACTCTTGGGCTGTTTGTGACACATATAGGAATAGCTCGATAGGTCGATTGAAAAGGATAACTTTGAGGTGGTTTCGTACCCTACAAACAATTTCTTCTTATGTTCTCCACTAGATAAGAACTTTGGAGTGATTCTTTATCACATGTTGAGGGATCGCCATAGGATCTAACTATGTTAGCACTGTTGAGAGATTGCACTAGCGAAAGTATGAAACCTAGGCCTTATTTTCAAGCATTGCAATACCGTTTGTGCTCACTTTTGTTACTTGCTACCTTGTTGTTTTTTATTGTTCCTATTACAAAAATCAATATCTACTATCATTACTATGCTTGTATCACCATCTCTTCGCCGAACGAGTGCACCTATACAATTTACCATTGTATTTGGTGTGTTGGCGACACAAGAGACTTTTTGTTATTTGGTTGTAGGGTTGTTTGAGAGAGACTATCTTCATACTACGCCTCCCACGGATTGGTAAACCTTAGGTCATCCACTTGAGGGAAATTTTCTACTATCCTACAAAACTATACGCTTTGAAGCCCAACACGAGTCTACAAGAACAAGTTTGTGTAGTAGACATCAAGCCTCCCCATGTATATGATGGGGATGTATATCTTACCGGAGGGCGTACACGGTTCATTTGACAAGGAGCTCGCTAGGGTCTTCTTGCAGGCAACCAATGGCCACCAGAAGTATCACATGGTCAAGTGGGTGGACATTTGCATGCCCAAGGACTGGGGAGGCCTAGGTATTATGGCCTCCCATCGTATGAACGTCGCGCTCATGCTGAGTTGGGTTCGGAGGATCATGCGAGGCGATGGGGGCTTGTGGCTTCAGACCATCCAAGCAAAATACCTAAGGGGTGAACCCTTGTTGGCATGTTCCCGCTCAAGAGGATTCCAGTTTTAGAGATCCATCCAAGGGATCAAGGAGGACATTCTTCTAGAAATCTCCTTCTCAATAGGTAATGGGGATGAGACACAATTCTGGATGGACCCATGGATGGGTATCGAGCCCCTCAGGGTAGGATTCCCTATCCTGTTTTCTATCTGCACAGACCCGTTACTCATCGTCTCCACAACTGCACGCTCTGGACACAGGGATATACGGTTTAGCCGGACGTTTGGGAAGGAGGAGAATATTGAGTGGTCTAGGTTATGGGTAGCCCTACCGCCGGTATTGTCAAATTATCCGGACACCGTGTCCTAGCAGCTCTCACCATCGGGCGAGTTCTCTGTCAACTCAACATACCAAGCATTATGTCGCCCCCTACCATTCCTTGGCTTTCTCCCTTGTGGAAGTCCCCTTTTCCCTTGAATATCAAGATCTTTGTTTGGAAACTCCTTAGAGATCGTCTCCCTCCGGGGACCGAGGTGCGTAAGCCGCAAGGCCGGGGGAATGGCATGTGCCCATTGTCGGTGTACTAGATTAGGGGTACCCTAGTACCCCGAACTTGTGCACGGGCAGTTGCAGCACCCCACGGCAAAGGCTTGCCGGGCGAACGCCAAGATCCGCCAAGGTTCCCTTGGAGCCATCCAAGAACAAAGTATTTAAGCTAAGGAGACAAGACCCCGGCAAGAGGAGCTTGCCGGGAAGGCCAACCAAGGCGCTCCAAGGAACTTGCCGCGACGCGCCACGTGCTCCGGCAAGGCGGCAAGGCCCCGGCAAAAGGAGCTTGCCGGAAAGACTAAACAAGGTACACCGAGGCCCGGTGAGCGATGAGCTTCTGGGCCCGGCGAAGATAACGACAGCGGCATGGCGCTTGCCGCGGCAGGCGGCCACTCTGCGTCCACGCTCCAGCATATCCACCAACGTGTCACTCTGGGGGCCTCTCCGGGCGCGCGTGGCGGGAGGCTGTGCAGCCAGCGGTGCGCAGTGGCATGCGAAGCTGACAAGATCGCCATCGTGGCGAACGGTGGTGCCCCTAATGGTCCTTTTCTGCACTGTTCGGGCGACTCAAACGGGCATTTAATGCCCTTGTCCCCTGCCGTCAGGGTTAGGTAGGGTACACTGTACAAGCAACTGTATCAACTACCTCGCCTTTTACGTTTTTACCCTCCTCTGCGTTGCCACCTGTCGGTGACCCCTTTAGCGTATAAAAGGAGGCCCGTGCGCAACGTAGAGGGGGTTCGGTTCGGAGCCTCAGACAGTGGGCTTCGATTCGTTGGTAGCCCAGAAAACATCACACTCTCTCGCTCGAGAGCAAGAACACCAGGTAATACAACCAGACAAGCAGCAGTAGGAGTGTTATCTCTCCGGAGAGCTCCGAAGCTGGGTAAACTGCTCGTGTGCCTCGCCTCGATCTGCTCTTCGTGCGACCTCCTCCCCCCGCCGAACCGAAAGGGGCCCGGTCCGCCGGCCCCATAGGTGTTTGTGGATCAGTTCTCCCCGACATCTTTGGCGCGCCAGGTAGGGGTGTTGAGATTGTGTGAACCAGATCCGGCATGCACACGAGCTAGATCTTTATTCCCTTCATCAACATGCTACCGAAGAAGAAGACTTCGGCAGCTCCATCCATGTCACTTCCGCCACCGTTGGAGCAAACGAGTGGTGGGATGGACGCCGGCGGAAGAAAGGACGTCGACGAGGAAGCTCATGATGCCGCCAGGTCGAAGAACAAGGCTGCACAAACCTCGGCGACTGTACATGTTCCACGCCACTCTCAGGAGGCGCAAGATCAACAGCGTCATGGCACTAGTAATGCCATACGCATGATAGCCCAAGACCAAGCTGGTGGATCTCGGAGCGTTCAAGACCAGCATGCACGCCAGCGTGCTGGCACGAGCGGGGCACGGTCGCCTGGACGGGATACTGCTCCTTCTAACATAGTTAGAAGTTCGAGCACGTCCCGCTCCTCGCGCCGTCCGCCACTGCCACCCACCACTCCAGCAGAAGCTTTAGTGAGAGCTCAACTTCTCCTAAATTACCCTCCGACGTCGGACAAGATCGACGGATGGAGGGCTACCATTCAGAGTCTCATCGGCTACGCCAACGGCGACACTCCACGGCAGCCGAGCGCGTCGCCGCCGCGGCAGGACTGCCGGATGCGAGCCAGTGGCAACGAAACGGGCAGAGGTGCAACTACCATGCAATCACCACCCCGAAGACCAAGATCGCCGACTCGCCGGATCCACCTCGACAGCGACTCCATTGCATCGTCGGATCCACGAGCTCGTCGCGATCAGCGCCAAGTTCTTCATGATCGACAACAAGAAGACGCTCGAACCCGCATCGAGCGCCAAAGAGAAGAGCGACATCAATCCGACAAGCGCGCTGGGCCTTCTGTTGACATGCATGCACCAGGGGAACCAGGCGACCTACCGTAGGCGGTAGGTTGTCCTGCGTTCACTCGTGAGCTGCGGCAAGTCCAGTGGCCCAGTACAAAGAACTTCAAGCCAGACGTACCGGAGAAGTACGACGGCAAGACGCATCCGTCAGAGTTCCTCAGCATCTACACCATTGCGGTACAAGCTGCCGGCGGACGAGATGACAAGATCCTTGCCAACTACTTCCCGCTGGTGCTCAAGCCCAATGTCAGATCCTGGCTCATGCACTTGCCGGAGAACTCCATATCCTCTTGGGCTGATCTGTGCCATCAGTTTGTCGGCGCCTTTACCGGCGGACACAAGCCTCATGGCCAGGAGAGTGATCTTCATCTGCTCGCCGAGAAGGAAGGAGAGCCCCTGCGCAAGTACATTCAGAGATTCAGTAGCGTGCAGCACAACATCCCAGACGTCCACCCTGCCGCGGTGATCAGCGTGTTCCATCAGAACGTGCGGAACCGCAGGATGCGGGAGGAAATGGCGATGTGAAAGATCAGGGACGTCAGTGAATTATATACACTGGCCGACAAGTGTGCGCGTGCCAAGGAAGGGAGGAGAATCCCCGGAGAAAATATAGGAGCGGGAGGATCTGACAGTGAAGATGCTGCCCCGACAAGGAAAAACCGGCGGCGGAACAACAGAAGGAGGAAAGGCAAGGAAGTGCTAGTTGTTGAGCAGTCCGGCAACGGTGGCGGTGCCAAGGAAGCCAAAGCTGGTGACTCCGGCAAGGAGGTTGCCGCGGAGGTGGCGGTCACCGACATGTAGGACGGCACCAACAAGCAGTATTGCAAGATTCATCGCACCAAGGGCCATGATCTTCAGAACTGTAAGAGGGTTGAGCAGCTTGTTGAGCAACAGAAAGCTAAATACGAGCGGCGCGACAAGGAGAAGGCCCAGGAAGGAGCTGGTGGATCCGGCAAGAAACGTCCTGGCCGAGGAGGACGCCGCGGCAAGGCCAAACAGCGGCAAGGAGACAGACCTCCTCGCGGCCGCGACAAGGATGAAGATGACGACGACGATGAAGATATGGATGATGAGGAGACTGATGAGCAGGAGTTCCAGAAAGCCACAGAGGTCCTGTGCGTTGACGGTGGTGCTTCTCTGCATGCCTCACACCGCCAGCTCAAGCAGTGGGTGCGGGAAGTTAATGCAGCAGAACCACCCGTTGAGTCACACAAGCCTCTGAAATGGTCTGGCACGCCTATCATCTTTGATATTGAGGACCACCCGGATCGCATAACTGCGGTCGGGTGCTTGCCGATGTTGGTTTCACCAACAATCCGCAACCTCAAGGTCACTAAGATGCTAGTTGACGGCGGGGCCGGCTTGAACCTGATCTCCTCCGCTGTGCTCCAGAAGCTCCAGATCCCTGACAGCGAGCTCGAAGAGACCGGCACATTTCAAGGAATTAACCCGGGAAGGAGCAAGCCAAAGGGAAAGATCACGTTGCCGGTAACATTTGGCAGTGAGCTGAACTTCAGGACTGAGAGGGTCACGTTTGACGTTGCCAACATTCCATTACCTTATAATGGAATCCTTGGCCGTTCGGCACTCGCCAAGTTCATGGCAGCCTCTCACTATGCGTACAACGTACTGAAAATGCCAGGCCCAATAAGTGTCATCTCTGTCCCTGGCGACAAGAAGGATGCTCTTATCTGTGCCGACAAGATCTACCGGGAAGCAGCAGCCGCAGCAGAACGTAGGACACTTGTCGCTGAAGCTCCCGGGGGGAAGAAGAAGACCAAGTCCGGCAAGAGCTCTGATGCCCACTCCGGCAAGCGCACTTCTTCGGAGTGCTGCGCTACCATCAAGGACGCACCATCGAGCTCCACCGGCAAGTGTAAGAAGGCAATGGCAGCTCCACCTAAGACTAAGAAGGTGTCCGCCAAGGAGGATGGCACTGGTGGTACCTTCACCATCAGCGCCACTCTTGACCCCAAATAGGAAAGCGCGCTTGTTGCTTTCCTGCGGGCGAACGTCGACGTGTTTGCGTGGCAACCGTCTGATATCCCCGGTGTTCCCAGGAAAGTGATTGAGCACCACCTTGCCGTCTGTCCTCATGCGCGGCCCGTCAAGCAGAGAGTCAGGAAGCAGGCAGTAGAGCGCCAAGAATTCATCGCAGAAGAAATCAAGAAGTTGGAAGCAGCAGGCCTTGTCAGAGGAGTACTCCATCCCACGTGGTTGGCCAACCCTGTTGTTGTGCGCAAAGCTAACGGGAAATGGAGACTTTGTATTGACTTCACTGATGTTAATAAAGCTTGTCCCAAAGACCCATTTCCCTTGTCGCGTATTGACCAGATTGTTGACTCCACAGCCGGATGTGATTTGCTTTCATTTCTTGATGCATACTCAGGATACCATCAGATCTTCATGGCAGAAGAAGATGAAGAGAAAACCGCATTTATCACCCCATGTGGCACGTACTGCTCCGTACGGATGCCTTTCGGTTTAAAGAATGCTGGTTCAACATTCGCAAGGGTAGTCCACCATGCTTTTGAGCCACAAATACACAGAAATGTGGAAGCTTACATGGATGACATAGTGGTCAAGAGCAAGAACAAAGCGACCTTGATTCAAGATTTAGACGAGACATTTGCAAACCTGCGCAAGATCAACCTCAAGCTTAACCCCGAGAAGTGCGTGTTTGGAGTCCCTTCCGGCAAGCTTCTCGGATTCTTCGTGTCTCAGCGGGGAATTGAAGCCAATCCCAACAAGATCAAAGCCTTTGAGCAGATCGATGCACCAAAGTGCGTCAAGGATGTACGAAGGCTTGCCGGTTGCGTGGCTGCTCTCAGCAGGTTTATCTCTAGATCTACTGAGCGCGCCCTGCCATTTTTCAAAATTTTGAAAAAGGCAGGTCCAATGAAATGGACTCCGGAAGCGGAGGCTGCGCTGCAGGACTTGAAGAGATACCTGTCCTCCACTCCAACGCTTGTCGCACCTAAGCCGCAAGAGAAGTTGCTGTTGTATATAGCGGCAACCAATCAAGTGGTTAGTGCTGCGTTAGTGGCGGAGAGGGAGGCGGATGATGAGCCAGCAACCACGGCAGATCCATCCAGCGACAAGCAGGGCGCTTCGCCGACAAGCTATGGTCCCGACAAACATGGGTTTGCGCAGGAACATGATAAGATGCCAAGGAAAATGATGCAGTGCCCAGTTTACTTTGTCAGCTCTCTTCTGCAGGGGGCTAGATCAAGGTACTCTGGTGTGCAGAAGTTGCTTTTCGGCCTCCTCATGGCCTCGAGAAAGCTGCCCCATTACTTCCAAGTGCATGAGATCACAGTCGTCACTCACTTTCCGCTGAAGAGGATACTGCAAAATCCAGAAGCAACGGGCAGGATTGTCGAGTGGGCGCTAGAACTGTCAAGCTTTGGTCTCAAATTTGAGAGCACTTCAACTATCCAAAGCAGAGCATTGGCAGAGTTCATAGCAGAGTGGACGCCAACCTCAGATGAAGAAATTTCAGAAATGAGCATCCCCGTCAAAGAGGCAAACAAAGAGTGGCTGATGTACTTTGATGGTGCTTTCTCGCTGCAAGGCGCCGGTGCAGGCGTGCTGCTTGTCGCACCCACCGGAGAGCACCTCAAGTACGTAGTCCAGATGCACTTTCCCAAAGAGCAGGCAACCAACAATACTGCAGAGTATGAAGGATTGCTTGCCGGTCCCAGAATCGCAGGAGACCTTGGGATCAAGAAGCTCATTGTCAGGGGTGACTCACAGCTTGTCGTCCGACAAGTGAACAAGAACTACCAGAGTCCGTTGATGGAAGCGTATGTTGATGAAGTGAGGAAGCTAGAAGAGCACTTTGATGGCCTACAAGTGGAGCATATCCCAAGAGCTCAGAATGATATTGCTGATGGCCTGTCAAAGTGTGCCGCACTAAAGTTACCTGTGGAACCAGGGATCTTTGTGCTTAAGTTGACTCAACCATCCGTAACACCATCAACTGGACAAAGCAAGAAGAGGAAGTTGGTTCCTGGTGACTACTTTCGGCAGAGCTCCCCGAAGCCGCCGCCAAGAAAGTCCCCAAGATCAACACCAAGGATGCTGAGGGGCAGTCTGCTCCGGCAAGCCTTATGGTTTGTTCCGTTGAAGCAGACGCTCCCGACAAGTTTTGCTCCGGCAAGCTTGCCGGGGAACATCAAGCTCCGGCAGGGCCGCAAGCCCTTGCCGTGGAAGCGGATGTTCCCGCAACAGCAGATGTGCCTTTAGTCCCTGTTGTCGAGCCACAAGCTCCAGCATGGGCACAGCAGATTGTCCACTTCCTTCGGACAACAGAACTTCTCGAAGAACAAGAAGAAGCGGAAAGAGTAGCTCAGCAGTCAAGTATGTACCAGTTTTTCGATAGCATACTGTACAGAAGAAGACTCAACGGTGTGAAATTGAAGTGTATTCGCCGGGAAGATGGACAAAAGCTATTGGCGGAGATACATGGAGGCATATGTGGCCACCACATTGGCGCAAGAGCACTTGTCGGCAAAGCTTTCCGGCAAGGTTTCTTTTGGCCGACAGCCCTCCAGGATGCAACTGCACAAGTAACCAAGTGTGAAGCGTGCCAGTTCCACTTCAAACAGATACACCAGCCAGCTCAAGCTCTCCAGACAATCCCTTTATCCTGGCCATTTTCGGTCTGGGGGCTCGATATCCTCGGCCCCTTCCCCCGAGCTGTCGGGGGCTTTGAGTACTTGTACGTCGCAATTGACAAGTTCACAAAGTGGCCAGAAGTGCAGCCAGTGAAGAAGGTGACAGCACAGTCAGCAGTCAAGTTCTTTAGGTCGATTGTTTGTCGTTTCGGGATCCCTAACAGGATCATCACCGACAACGGCACGCAATTCACGAGCCGCACCTTCATGCAGTACGTCCAAGACCTTGGCGCCAAGGTCTGCTTCGCTTCTGTTGCTCATCCAAGAAGCAACGGTCAAGCAGAGAGGGCAAATGCTGAAGTGCTGCACGGGCTCAAGACCAGAACTTTCGACAGGCTGCACAGGTGCGGAAGAAACTGGATCGAGGAGCTGCCGGTGGTTCTTTGGTCGATCAGAACGACGCCAAATCGAGCCACTGGCCAGACACCTTTCGCTCTAGTCTATGGAGCGGAGGCAGTTCTCCCCACGGAACTCGTATACGGATCACCTCGAGTGCTCGCTTATGATGAGCTTGAGCAAGAACAGCTGCGGCAAGACGACACGCTGCTCCTTGAGGAAGATCGTCTTCAGGCTGCTGTACGAGCTGCTCGATACCAGCAAGCTTTGTGCCGCTATCATAGCCACAAAGTTAAAGCCAGAAGCTTCGAGGAAGGCGACCTTGTTCTTCGGCACGTTCAATCCGCCAAGAATTCCAACAAGTTGAAGCCAAAGTGGGAAGGCCCTTATCGGGTAAGACGAGTCACAAGGCCTGGCGCTGTCCGCCTTGAGACCGAAGATGGCGTTCCGCTGAGCAACTCCTAAAACATAGAACATATTCATAAGTTTTTCCCATAAGGCGCGGTTGCCGGAACCCGTTCCGACAACCACCTTTTGTACAAGTCTTGCCGCTGTTGCATGTAATCCTTTGTACAAAGCCGGGCGCAGATCCCGTGCATAAGTAAAACCCCATGTGCTCCGCATAGCTTGTCCATTTCATGCATTAGTTCCTTTCTTGCATGCGATTATCTGACACTTTATGCAGCACTTGCATCCGGTAAGCAGTAACGAGCCGAAGAGCTCCATATCATTATTTTTTTCTCTTCTTTCTTTTTCTTTTAAAGGAAAAGAAGGTTCTCTCGCACACAAGTTTGCCTGGGGGGAAGGAGAAGATTGTGGTATGGGCCAGGCGTCGTTCAAACAAAGACTTGCCTTACCGGGAAGCAAATGACAGAAAAGCTAAGTCGCCAAAGTTTGAGCAATCACTTTTTTAAATTTTTGAGTTATCTTCCTCGAACGACCCTGCTTTGTATGGAAAACCTGTGCGCGGAGGAACCAACTCGTCGCTAGTTGCGCCCTTACTTTGTTTCGAGTCCGCTCAACAGCTTAAGCATGCTGCATCTAGTCGCGACAAGGTTTCTTGTCGGAAGCAGCGCCGCCAGCAGGCTGCTGAAGTTCCGCACTCAGCACTCGCGGCTCGGGCGCCTGCGCCGACAAGTTCCCTAGAAGCGTAGGGTGAAAACATACAAAGGAAGGAATCTAGTAGAGGAAATAACATTGCAATTGATAACAGAAATAAAGTTATATTACAAAGATAACTTGTCGCAGCTCTAACAAACTGTTTTCATAACATGACTAGCGGCGACAAGGGAAAAGAAGAAATGGGCGGCCTAATCTACGCGTCCGCCCTCGACTCTCTTGATCTCGCTCACCTTGTCCACAATGGGTGCAACAAGGGCCTTGAGTGCATCCAGATCGGCGTTAGGCGGCAAGGACCTGAGGACGTTGGTGAAGCTGAGGCCTGGATTGCGGAAGGCTACCTTCATCAGCACCTTCTGGAGAACCCCGGCGCAGATTTTGCGCGACTCGTCGGCCAGCTGCTTCGGGATCCTCTCCCGAAGCCGCTGGAGTGCCGTCGCCACGCCCTTGAAGAATAAGCTGAGCTTGGCGCTGGGTTCAAGGCTCTCGTCGGAAGGACACCCAAAGTCCTCCATCCCCAGCTGCGCCAGCTCCTCGTTGATGACGGCGGTAGTGTTCACCAGACCCTCGGTCCAGTGCTCCACTGTGTCTCTGAACGAGTTCTGGGTAACTGCAATGCTCTTCAGCAGCGCCGCGTCAGCCTTGACCTTCTCCGACAAGGTCTTCTCCCGCTCCTTGACGGCCTCCAGCGTCTGTGTCAGCGTGGCCAGCTTCAGCTCCAGGTCTGCTTTGGAATCCTTGGCGGCGCTGAGCTCCTTGCCCCTCTCAGCGAGAAGGCCTTGCAGCTCACCATGGGCGGCAGCATCCTTCTCGCGCTCACGCTTGAGCGCGGCAAGCTCCTCGCCGCTCTTCCCAATATCGGCCTCCAGCTGCGCCACCTTCTCCTCTAGCTCTTTCTTGGCGGCCTCTGCAGTTGCCGCGGCGTCCTTTGCCTCCTTGAGCGCCCCGCCAAGTGCTCGCTCACGCTCGGCGAGCTCTTCCTCGTAGCTGTCGAGGTGGGCCTTCCGCTGCACTAGTTCACCTTCCGGCGCAGACTGCTTCTCGGCAGCCAGCCTTTGTTCCTCCTCAGCCTCGGCCTTCTCAAGAAGAAAGGCCGTGCGCTCCTCGTCGACTCGCTCCCGCTCCTGCGCCAGGGACCGGAGAGCTTCTTGATTTTGGCCCCGGAGCTCTTCCGCGCACTTTTCCATGTCAACTCCCGCCTTCGCGACGAGCGCTTCCCGGGAAGCCAGCTTGGCTTGCCGGGTGCGGTAGAGTGACAGCAGCTTCCGCAGCAGCTGCTTCTCCTCAGGCTCGCCGCTGCTGCTGTCGGGCGCGTCAACCAAAGACAGTCCAGCGGAGGCGAGCACCTCCCCGTCAAAAGTCTCCCCCTCGACTGGCGCCCTGGAGCTCGACGCCCAGGGTAGCTTGATGAAGATATTGTCACCGGCCTGCAAGTAGGCGCCGGGCTGGGGCTCCTCGGAGCCCGGCTCCGCAGAAGCGGCAGAGGGTTCGGCGCTCGGTGCAGCGCCCAGCGCTCCTGCGGCCTCAGGGTCATCAGTGCGATCGCCCGACCCCTTGCCGGCTTCCGCAACAGCAGCCCCGGCGGCCTCCTCGCCGGCGGTCTCATCAGCACCGGCACCTTCCTCGCCGGCGCCCTCTGTCTCCATTGGCTCAGCCGAAGATGGGTCTGGAGAACGAAGAAGGGAGGAAAATCAATCAAAAATCCAAGAAGGGAAAAACAGAAGAAGCAGAACCCAAGGGAAAGTTTCTGGGCAAGTGGATTACCTGCGCCAAGATCTTCAGTTGTGGCCTCGGTCGCCGCAGGATCAGCAGTGTTGTCCCTTGCCGAAAAGTCCCCCCTTGTCGGAGAGCGCTCCCTTGCCGGGGACTCCTCCCTTGGCGGTGTAGTCGAAGCAGGTGGCACTTCGGGACCGGCCTCCGGGCGCTCCTGATGAGGCTGCTCTGCTCCTGCACAAGTCAACAAGCAAGAAATCAACAAAGGAAAAAGCACTCAAGCGCGCCCGGCAGCAGAAGGCTAAACTATGAACTTACGCTGGGGGCTGCGTTGGGAGCTGCTCGGAGGGGTGATTGCCGGGTCCGTCAAGGTGGTCTCGGGCCCACCTCCTGCTGACACGATGGGGTCATCCTCGATGACGATCACTGCGGCCTTGGCCCTCTTCGCCGCTCTCTGGGCCAGTGTTCCGAAGAGAAAGGAATCCAGATTGGAGCAAGTCAAATACAAGATATAAACAACAAGATTGAAGGATCATAAGAGCACCAAAGTAACTTACTCTTCTTCCTCTTCGTCGGAGCTGAGCGCGGAAAGATCGAAGTCCGGCCCTCCTCCGGTGCGGCGGGGTGGAGGAGTAGGATCCCTTGCCCGCTTGGCGGGGGCAGTGGCAGTGGCCCGGGAAGATCCCGCTCCAGTTGCCGCTGTTGCGTGAGGCGCTCCCGCAGCAACATTGCTTGCCGCGGTGGACCGCGTCACGCGGCTCGGTGGCTGTGGAGCCGGCTGCCGCCCCGATGCGTCCCCGGCCCTGCGAAGGCGCCTCCTTGGCGGGGCCGGGGGCTCCGCCTGCGGCAAGTTCTCTGAAGGCTCAGCCTCCTCCTCGCCGGCCTCGCTCGACTCGGCTTCGGAACCGGCAGGCTCCTCCTCGCCCATGAACTCCGCGCGTTCGGCAAGGTTTGCCGCCTCTGCAGCCTCCGCCTCCTCCACAGTAAACCCAAACACACCTGCAGCAGCTGCGACCGCAGCCTCTTCCGCCCTAGTAGCGATGAGCTGCAGCTCCTCGTCGGTGGTGTCACGGGTGAGGCTCTTCTGCTCGTCAGCGCGGACCGGCACTTCCTCCAAGGTGTCGAAGAACGATCGCACAACGTCATCTGCAGGCTCTTGTCAAGTTGGGACGATGCCGTGTGAATCGCACAACGGCATCATGGCGCGGATCCGGTCAAGCGAAGAGTTATTGCACAAAGGAACTACGCCCCTCGGCAGTGTGAATGGGTGCTGGGGGTCGCGTTTGAATAATTCCAAGAGCATTGCATCCAACTCCAAGACGGTGAAGTTGTAGTTGAGGCCCGGCCGCAGCCTCATGATGTCCGCCGAATTCTTGAATTCCCAGGCGGGCCTCCCCCTCTCCTGCAGGGGGGCAATGCGGCGGCGGAGGAAATCTGCCCCGGCAGCACCTACAGTGAGCCCGGCAAGCCTGAGGCGAAGAATCCTAGTGATGGCGATCTTTAGCCTCTTGTCTTCCAGGGCCACTTTGCTCCAGTCATTGCCACGCACTATTGGAGTTTGGCGCACGTCGGTGAAGGGCTGCGGATTCTCCTCGACGATCCAGCACCACTCCGCTCTCCACTCCTCCCACTTGCTACGGAGCTCACCCTCCAAGTACGCCTCTTTCTTGCCGACTCTCGAGACCCAGGCAATCCCTCCGGCAAGCGGCTCTCCTCTCTCTACCTGAGGTATGAAGAAGTGGCGAAAAAGGGCAACACTAGGGTGGACTCCGACAAAGTTTTCGCACAAGTGTGCGAAAACTGCCATCGTCAGGACAACATTGGGGGTGAAGTCAAGGAGGCGGAAGCCATATGTGTTCATAATGTCACAAAAGAACTCCGAGAAGGGCGGGCAGAGCCCCCAGTAGAAGAATAGCGGGAAGAACGGGTACCCGTTTGAAGCCAACTCCGAGGCAGCGGCCGGGAGTACCCTCATGCGCGGATGCGCACGCGTCTCCGTCGCCCAAAAGAGGTAGAAGTACTCCCTCAGCTCCTGCACGCCGAGCTGGAGGGGTGAAGATCGCCCACTCCTTCCGCAGCGCCGCGAGCCGCTGCGCCTCGGCCGACTTCACACCCTTTCCCTTGTCGACTTTCAGGGCCATGGCGGAGGTGGTGGGGAAGGTCGACGGCATGGTGATGCTGGTGGCAATGGGGAGGCGGAACGCTGCTCTCTCGGCTTCGAGAAGAAGGGGGAGCGGCGGAGTTTGTGAAGAAGGAGTAGCAGCAACCAGCGAGGGGGAACGAACTGCCCCTGTTTCCTCTGCTTATAAAGAGGGACGGGGCGGACGTTTCGGCCTTCCTAATAAACAACCACCCACGATCTCTCCCACGATGCCGCATTCAACGCGTGCCGTTATGGGAGAGTGCGGTGGATACGGAACAAGATTTGGCATGGCCCAGCCCGCGTGTGCCCGTGCCCTGTCTTGGGCCTGGCCCTACAGCGCTCGGCACCGTGTCTGGCCCAGGCCCGGGGGCTCCTGTCGGTGTACTAGATTAGGGGTACCCTAGTACCCCGAACTTGTGCACGGGAAGTTGCAGCACCCCGCGGCAAAGGCTTGCCGGGCGAACGCCAAGATCCGCCAAGGTTCCCTTGGAGCCATCCAAGAACAAAGTATTTAAGCTAAGGAGACAAGACCCCGGCAGGAGGAGCTTGCCGGGAAGGCCAACCAAGGCGCTCCAAGGAACTTGCCGCGACGCGCCACGCGCTCCGGCAAGGCGGCAAGGCCCCGGCAAGAGGAGCTTTCCGGGAAGACTAAACAAGGTACACCGAGGCCCAGTGAGCGACGAGCTTCTGGGCCCGGCGAAGATAACGACAGCGGCAAGGCGCTTGCCGCGGCAGGCGGCCACTCTGCGTCCACGCTCCAGCGCATCCACCAACGTGTCGCTCTGGGGGCCTCTCCGGGTGCGCGTGGCGGGAGGTTGTGCAGCCAGCGGTGCGCAGTGGCATGCGAAGCTGACAAGATCGCCATCCTGGCGAACGGTGGCGCCCCTAACGGTCCTTTTCTGCACTGTTCGGGCGACTCAGACGGGCATTTAATGCCCTTGTCCCCTGCCGTCAGGGTTAGGTAGGGTACACTGTACAAGCAACTGTATCAACTACCTCACTTTTTACGTTTTTACCCTCCTCTGCGTTGCCACCTGTTGGTGACCCCTTTAGCGTATAAAAGGAGGCCCGTGCGCAACGTAGAGGGGGTTCGGTTCGGAGCCTCAGACAGTGGGCTTCGATTCGTTCATAGCCCAGAAAACATCACACTCTCTCGCTCGAGAGCAAGAACACCAGGTAATACAACCAGACAAGCAGCAGTAGGAGTGTTATCTCTCCGGAGAGCTCCGAAGCTGGGTAAACTGCTCGTGTGCCTCGCCTCGATCTGCTCTTCGTGCGAACTCCGCCCCCCGCCGAACCGAAAGGGGCCCGGTCCGCCGGCCCCATAGGTGTTCGTGGATCAGTTCTCCCCGACACCCACTATGCACAATGCCTGAGAATGGGACTCACATCATATTCTCATGTACCTCGGTGTAACACCCCGGTGTAATGATGCTACAGTAACCCCTGGGGTTAAGTTAATCTTTTTGCTAAACATGTGCCTGATCATTATTGTCTCATTTTCTTTCAAAATTCCAGTTGAATTCAAATTCAAATTCTGTGTGAAATTCAAAATGCTCAGACATGAAAACAAAAATGTTCATCATGTGCCAAATATTCCACAACTCATATTGGTGGTGAACCAACATTTTTGCAAAGGGATTAAGTGGCCAAAACTACTTAAAACTGTGACCTAAGCAATAAATTAAATGCCTTTTTAATTTATAAAATTGGCATTTCTTTTTCTAAAGTCTCACAATATTTTTGTGGCAGTGCAATATACTTCTTTGAAATTATTTTGGCCAATGGCATAATTTTTGCAAAGTCTTTATTGGCTAAAAGAAAAAAAGGAAAATGAAAGAAGAAGGGGTGGGAGAGCCCCTGGCCTCCCCTTGGGCTTCGGCCCATCCCAGCAGGCCGGCCCACCTCACCCAGCCTGGCCGGCCCAGCTCCCCGAAGCGCGCCTCCCTCCTGTTCCCCCGACCGGGCGAGGCAGAGCGCGCCCGTCGCCGCCGAACCACCTCGCCGTCGACGCCTCCGCGAGAGGATAAGGCCTCCGCGCCCCCCTCGACACCTCGGCCTCCTCCTCAGCTAGCCCTACTCACCTGCACCTCTCCCACTCCCCTCCAGATTCCCCTCGAGCTCTCCCCTCTCTCTAACCCGGGCGTGCCTGCCGCCGTCGCCGCATCGATCCCACGGCCACCGTCTTCGCCCCGCGTCGCCAACATGTCGTAGGCGTCCGCCGTCGTCCTCCCCATCAAACGGTGCCCACCGTTGGAGCCGGAAGGCTCCGCAGGGCCGGATCCACCCCGTCTTCCTCCTCGGGACGCCCGAGCTCACCGCCGTCGATTCGCTCCGCTGAGCCTCCCCCAAGCCCACGCCTGCACACCTACAGGTGCCTGGTGAGCTTCGCACCTCCTCCCCCTCTCCGTTAGCTCTCTCTCGCCCCGTAGCCACCGTCGTTTGCGTGGCCGAACTTGTTGCCGCCAAGCTCGTCGCCGGCGCAGACCCGGTGACCTTTTGGTCCCGCCAACATGTCCAACATGTCCAACATGCGCCGCGTAGACCTCGCCCAGCTCCTTAGTTCGCCAACACGCGCACTGCAACGCCGGTTCCGTCGCCGCCCGAACCTCGCCTCCGCCACCCCTCGTCGCCAGTGCCGTTCCCGGCCAACTCCGGCGAAGCCAACACCACCGTTCGACTCGCGGGCGAGGACTCGTCCGAACACAGCCAACCGCGCGGCAAATGGTGCCCTCTAGCGCATTTTCGGGCTGCTCCGCCATGCACCACCGTGCTTTGGGTCGCCGCAGCAGCTCCGGCGATGCGTCCGAAGTGGCGCCAGCGTGGCCGTGGGCCCCATGTATAGGGCCGCTGACCGCTGGGCCCCGCGGGCCCAGTTGACCAAGTCAACTACCCACGTGGCAGCCCTGGCTAGCTGACATGTGGGTCCCGCGAGTAAAACATTTTAAAAAACAAACGATTAATTAAAACATTAGTTAAATTAGTTAGTTAATTAGTACTAACTAGTCACTGACTGCTGGGGCCCACGCCCCCTAACTAACCCTGTTAGTTTAGTTAAGCCTCCGTTAGACAGAGAGGCTGACAGGTGGGTCCCACCTGTCAGTTAGACTGGTCAGCAGAGCTGACGCAGTGCTGACGTCACTGCTGACGCAATAAACCTTTTTTGCGTTTAAAATAATTCAGAAATTGGTTTAAACTTCGAAAATCCGTAACTTTTAAACCGTAGCTCGGATGAAAATGTTTTCTACATGAAAGTTGCTCAAAAAAATCCAACGAATCCGAATACGCGGTCAGTTCATCTGTCACATGCCCCTGGCATGCTGAACATGGAACTTTCCCCCATCTTTTCCTCGGTCCGGAATCCGCCTAACGCCGGGAATTCATCCTCAGATGTTTATCCCCTCCGTCTACAACATGTAGTACTACGTTAGGGCAACCCTAGCTCCGCCCGTCGTCATGTTATGCCTTGTGATGCATTGATTGCTCTGTATTTACTATTTCTTCCCCCTCTTCTCTCTGGTAGACCTCGAGACCGATGATGCCGCTATGATCGACTACGTCACCGACGACCCCTCCTTCTTGTCTGAGCAACCAGGCAAGCAAACCCCCCTTGAGCATTTCGATATTGCCCATTTCTTTCCCTCTCATGCTTGCATTAGAACTGCTACTGCTTTATGTATGATCCTACTCTGATGCATAGCCTGTTTTTGTTACCTGCTTTCATACCTTACCTGCTTATCCTAAACTTCTTAGTATAGGTTGGTTAGTGATTCATTAGTGACCCCCACCTTGTCCTAGTTGCCTCGCTTTATGTTCGATGACTCGATCAACGTGATCGACGTCCAGGCCCCGACACCGCAGATCACCCCCCTAGTTGTACGACTCTGCAGAGTTACCATCAAGTGCCGAGGGCAGAACCTCTTACATCACTCCTGATGAGATCTCTGTAGTGTAGCTATACGGTCGAGGTCATCGAGGGTGATTTCCTCCTTAACCACTTCCGTTACGGCTCTGTCGTGCAACCCATCAAATGTGAACCTCGAGGGTGGATCCTCTTACGTTCACCTTGATGACAACATCGAGTGGAATTCACCGGGGGTGATTCCTCGGGTTTTCCCCTTGGTGTTAGACACAAAGTTACTATGGTTTCTATGACTTTACACTAAGCCATGTTACTAAAGACGGGTCGACCCTGAGGGGTACCCGCGCGAGCTTAATAGCGAGTGATGTGGAGTCGGGTTGACCTGGAAGGTGACCGTGAGATACTTACGAGGCATGGTCGGGCATTCTTAGCCCTTGCCGCAAGTACTTGAGATGGGGCGACGGGGTCACATCGACCATGAGTCTTTGCTCGTTACCGCGTGCTCCTAATCCACTACGATTTGGATATTTGATCTTAGGGGCCTCTGGCCTGATAGAACTAACCATCACATGGGCATAGTATGGGCGTTTTGCATCGTATACATCAGCCGAAGCTTAATAGGCGTCAGCGACTGAGTGCCGCGTGCCTGGTTGGACTGCGTAAGCACCTGCCTTTTTGAAGGAGGTAGCTAGGTCTGCTCACCGGCCGCCCACGCAACGTGCAGGAGTTCTCGGGGCGATGGCCCATGACCCATGGGGGCATAGGTTTAGTTCGGCGTGCTAGCCTCTCTATTAAGCCTAGGTCGGGTTGCGGCGTATTGTTTTGCCGAGGCCGGGCATGACCCAGGAAAGTGTGTCCGGCCGAAGTTAATCGAGCATGGTGGTAAGTTGGTGCACCCCTGCAGGGAAGAAAACATCTATCGATAGCTTGTCCTACGGTAACGGACACTTGGAGTTGTATCCCGATCGATACAACTAGAACTGGATACTTGTGATGAGAAATGGATTGTGATGAGAAATGGATAGTATAGCTCTGGGATTGCTTTCTTGTAGGGAGTCGAGAAAGGATCTCTGGCCGAGGTTGATAACATTACTGCTACTTTACTTTATGCTACTCTACTCCCTCCTGTTGCTGCAAGATGGTGGTTTCCTGACGATGCTAGTCTTCGATAGGCTAGGCTTTCCCCTTCCCTTCTGGCATTCTGCAGTTTAGTCCATAGATACAACCCATTCCTTTGATACGAATGCATACTAAGTTTAGATCTGATGTAAGTCTTGCGAGTACTTTGAATGAGTACTCATGGTTGCTTTGCTACTTCTTTTCCCCCATACCCGATTGTTGTGACCAGATGACGGATCCCAGGAGCCAGACGACGCCACTGATGACTACTACTCCCCGGAGGATGCCTACTACTACGTGAAGACCGCTGACGACTTGGAGTAGTTAGGAGGCTCCCAGGCAGAAGGCCTTGCCTTTTCAATCGTTGCTGCTTTTGTGCTAGCCTTCTTAAGGCAATCTTGTCTAACTTATGTCTGTACTCACATATTGTTGCTTCCGCTGACTCTTGTGTATTCGAGCCCTCGAGGCCCCTGGCTTGTAATATAAAGCTTGTATTATTTTAATTTGTGTCTAGAGTTGTGTTGTGATATCTTCCCGTGGGTCTTTGATCTTGATCCTACACATTTGTGTGTATGATTAGTGTATGATTGAATCGAGGGCATCACAAGTTGGTATCAGAGCCGACTGCCTGTAGGTAGCCCCCTTTCCAACTCCTTGGCCGAAGTTGAGTCTAGTCACTGAATTTTTTTTACTAACATTGGTTGTGTGTCTTACGGGCCCACGTCGCCATATGGGTGGTATTAGGACCTTTTATTCCTCGTCTATACTTTGGGACTCTGATCTCTCTTCTATTCGGGTTAAAATGGTTTTACTAACTCTAACATTAGGATCCCGTGACCACATTCACCCCAGAGCTGGATAAGCCATAGATATTCCTTAGAATAGTATTCTGAATGGTACACAAACTGTCGTGTTGACTACTAAGTGGTATCCATCATACCTCTTTCCTTATGCATGTGTCATCATGAATGATCCTTGTCTTTGCAAATGCTCAATGCTAAACTACTCCCTGTTACATGTTAGCAGGATGGTTAGATCCGCTGGTCATAGCCGTGGTGCCAATGATCCACCACCACCCGAATTCATTGCTGGAATGATGCAACAATTTGAGCTAAACCGCCAGTTCAAGGAAGGAATAATGGCTCAGTTTCCTCGTTCGAACATGAATCAACAGCCAACCCCAGTAACTCTGCAGGACTTCATGCATCTCAACCCAACTATTTACCGCAGCTCAACTCAACCCCTTGATGCTGATGACTGGCTTCGCGACATCACATATGAAATGGAGTCTGCTAGTGTGGCCCTTGCTAGCTATGTCACCTTTGCATCTTTCTTTCTGAAGGGTCCTGCTGCTCAATGGTGGGACAGCCATAGGCGTACCCTGCCTACTGGAACGGTCATCACTTGGCCGGATTTCCAAGCTGCCTTCCGTGCCCGCTTCATTCCTCAGGGAATCATGGACAGGAAGAAGCGAGATTTCCGCAACCTCACCCAAGGCAACAATATTGTATATGCTTATCAGCGGGAATTTCTGGACTTGTCTCGCTATGCTGAAGAAGACATTGCAACTGATGCTCGTAGGCAAGAAAAGTTCCGTGATGGACTTCACCCTGATATTAAGCTAGCACTGCTCGCTCATTACTTTGTCGACTTCTCCACATTGGTGAACAAGGCTATTCAGGTTGAGACTAGTCTTCAGGAACACCAGGGATCCCTCAGGCGCAGCCGTAACGCTGGCTCATCTTCGGGCTCGTCGGCGCAGAAGCGACGGATATGGATTCCCCACAACATGTATCGTCCAGCTGCACCTGCACCAAGACAGACCTATGCCACACCTCGTCTGCCTCCTCCACCGCAGAGGCAGCACCTTCGGGCTGTACCACCCCAAGCTTCTGCTCCCAATCCCAACGATGGTCTGTGCTTCAAGTGTGGCCTTCCAGGTCACCGTTCCAGGAAATGCCCTCAAAATCAGAATCAGCTAGCTCTGCCTTCAACTGTTCATAACAATCAGCCCCATAACAACAATGCCAGACCTTATGGTCGTGGTCAGGATAATCATATTGATCTGAATGAAGCTCAAGGCCAACCTGCCACGGTGATGGGTACTCTTCTTGTTAATTCAGTACCAGCATCTGTTTTGTTTGATTCAGGAGAATCACATTCCTTCATATCAGAAGATTTTGCATTCATGCATGGCATTAAATACAAAGAGATGCACACTCCACTAGTGGTAAAAAACCCTGCGGGCCAATGCCAAGCCTCCATGGTTAGCCACAACGTTTCAGTTGAAATCGAAGGGTTGGAATTTTTTGCATCCCTCATTATTCTGAAGTCTACCAATATTGACCTCATTCTGGGAATGGATTGGTTGAAAGCACATATGGCTTCTATCATTTGCGCCACTAAAACCGTCCACCTTCTGCACCCTTCAGATGAGATAGTAAGCTACCACGCTCAGATTGTTCAAAATGCTGGAGCATGACTTTATGCTTTGAATGCGTTGAATGCAGCACCTCTTGAGGGAATTGAAAGGATTCTAGTTGTTCACGGCTTCCTAGATGTCTTTCCAGAAGAACTTCTAGGAATACCTCCTGCCCGGGCTGTCGAGTTCGTCATCAACTTGAAACCAGGCACCGTTCCTATTGCCAAACGACCCTACAAGATGCCGCCTCATGAACTCCTTGAACTTAAGGAGGAAATCGACAAATCTCTTCGTAGTGGTTTCATTCGTCCAAGTTCCTTAGCTTGGGGAGCACCTTCTCTCTTTGTGAAGAAGAAGGATGGAACAAACCGTTTGGTTCAAGACTATCGTCCTATCAACCAAGCTACAATTCAGAACAAATATCCCCTTCCTCGGATCAATGATCTGTATGATCAACTGGCTGGTTCATCGATATTTTCTAAACTCGACTTGAGATTGGGTTACCACCAGATCCGTGTTCGTGAAGAGGATATTCCCAAGACCGCATTTGTCACTCGTTATGGTTCTTACGAGTACACCGTCATGTCTTTTGGCTTAACCAACGCTCCAGCCACATTCTCTCGTCTGATGAACTATATATTCATGGATTACCTCGACAAGTTCGTCGTAGTCTATCTGGATGATATCCTAGTATATTCAAAGAACAAAGAAGAACATGCTGAACATCTCTGACTTGTTCTAGAGAAGCTTCGAGAACATCAACTTTATGTCAAGTATTCCAAGTGCGAATTTTGGTTACCCGAAGTCACCTACCTTGGTCATGTCATCTCCAAGGATGGTATTGCCGTCAACCCAGAGCGAGTTCAGGCTATTCTTGACTGGACCCCTCCGAAGACTGTCAAGCAAGTCAGAAGCTTTCTCGGACTAGCCAAGTATTGTCGCTGCTTTGTTGAGAACTTCTCCAAGATCGCCAAGCCACCGACCAATCTGCTACACAAGGGCGTTATGTTTAATTGGACTGAAAAGTGCCAGTAAATTTTCCAGGCACTCAAAGACAAGCTGACATCTGCCCCAGTGCTTGCTCCCCCTGATTCTCGCAAGGACTTTTTCATCTATTGCGACACTTCATGTCAAGGATTAGGCTGTGTCCTAATGCAAGAGTGCAGCGTGATTGTTTATGCCTCTCGTCAAGTGCGTCCTCATGAAGAGAACTACCCAGTTCATGACCTCGAGTTTGCTGCGGTTATCTATGCACTGAAGCTATGGCGATAGTACCTTCTCGGTAATCATTGCGAGATCTTCACCGATCATCAGAGTCTGAAGTATTTGTTTACTCAGCCAGATCTGAACCTCCGTCAGCAGCGATGGATGGAAGCTATTGCTGACTACAACTGCGGTATATCGTATACACCTGGCAAGGCTAATGTAATGGCCGATGCCCTGAGCCGTAAGTCTTATTGCAATAATCACATGGTCTTCAAAGATCAACCCCGCCTTTATGAAGATCTATGCAAGCTGAACCTTCAACTAGTTCCACAAGGTTCTCTGAATAACCTTGTCCTGGAACCAACTCTGCTGAAAGCAATTAAGTCTGCTCATGCCAAAGATGCTCACCTGGATTTGATGAAAAAGGATCTTGCCTTAGAGAAATCCAGATATTTCTCACTTGGTGAAGATGGAACCTTATACTTCAAAGATCGCATTGTCGTACCCCAGTTCGAGCTTATGACAGAGAAGGTGATGAAAGAAGCACATGATACCCCTCTCTCTATTCATCCGGGAAGTACCAAGATGTATCTAGACATACGTCAGAAGTACTGGTGGTCTAATATGAAGCAAGGCATTGCTCGATATATTGAAGAATGTGACGTTTGTCGTCGTGTCAAAGCAGAACATCAGAAACCGGCTGGACTTCTACAACCGCTTCCGATTCCTGAATGGAAGTGGGATAAGATCCAAATGGACTTCGTCACTGGCCTTCCCAAGTCTCAGAAAGGTAACGATGCTATCTTTGTCGTCATCTACCAATTCTCGAAGGTTGCTCACTTTCTGCCAGTCAAGGAGACTATCACTGCTAGTCAATTAGCAAACTTGTATATCTCCCGAATTGTGTCACTCAACGGCATCCCGAAGGAGATCAGTTCAGACCGTGGTAGTATATTCACTTCGAAGTTTTGGGATAATTTGCAAGAGGCAATGGGAACTCATATTACCTGGAGCACTGCTTATCATCCCCAATCCCAAGGCCAAGTCGAGCGAGTCAATCAAATTCTTGAAGACATGCTTCGAGCTTGTGTTATTTCTTTCGGCAAGAAGTGGGAAGAATCTCTCCCTTATGCGGAGTTCTCTTATAACAACAGCTATCAAGCCAGCTTGAATATGGCACCCTTTGAAGTGCTTTATGGACGTAAGTGTCGAACCCCTCTGAATTGGTCAGAAACTGGGGAACGGACGCTCATTGGTCCAGACATTATTCAGCAAGCTGAAGAGCAGGTTCGCATTGTCCGGGATAATCTCAAGGCGGCCCAGTCCCACCAGAAGAGCAACTATGACCGGAAACACTAGGGTTCAACTTATCAACCTGGTGAACAAGCTTATCTGCGTGTCACTGCTTTGAGAGGCCCTCATCGGTTCGGAGTCAAGGGCAAGCTAGCTCCGCGCTACATTGGTCCTTTCCGCATTCTAGCCCGTCGTGGACTGGTGGCTTATCAATTGGAGTTGCCACCTTAGTTCTCTCACGTCCATGATGTCTTCCACGTGTCGCAACTTCGTCGATGCTTCAAGGATCCGGAACGTGAAGTGGATCCGGAATTGATTGAAGTTCACGATGATCTCACATACAAGGAGCATCTGATTTGCACTCTTGAAGAAGCTGAACGTCGAACACGCCAGAAGGTTACCAAGTTCCTCAACGTACAATGGTCAAATCATTCTAAGGATGAAGCCACTTGGGAACGTGAGCATAACCTCCGTGCTGAATACCCCGACCTGTTCCCTTCTACCTCTTAATTCTCGGGACAAGAATTTCTTTTAGAGGAGGACAGTTGTAACACCCCGGTGTAATCATGCTACAGTAACCCCTAGGGTTAAGTTAATCTTTTTGCTAAACATGTGCCTGATCATTATTGTCTCATGATCTTTCAAAATTCCAGTTGAATTCAAATTCAAATTCTATGTGAAATTCAAAATGCTCAGACATGAAAACAAAAATGTTCATCATGTGCCAAATATTCCACAACTAATATTGGTGGTGAACCAACATTTTTGCAAAGGGTTTAAGTGGCCTAAACTACTTAAAACAGTGACCTAAGCAATAAATTGAATACCTTTTTAATTTATAAAATTGGCATTTCTTTTTCTAAAGTCTCACAATATTTTTGTGGCACTGCAATATACTTCTTTGAAATAATTTTGGCCAATGGCATAATTTTTGCAAAGTCTTTATTGGCTAAAAGAAAAAAAAGGAAAAGGAAAGAAGAAGGGGTGGGAGAGCCCCTGGCCTCCCCTTGGGCTTCGGCCCATCCCAGCAGGCCGGCCCACCTCATCCAGCCTGGCCGGCCCAGCTCCCCGAAGCACGCCTCCCTCTTGTTCCCCCGACCGGGCGAGGCAGAGTGCGCCCGTCGCCGCCGAACCACCTCGCTGTCGACGCCTCCGCGAGAGGATAAGGCCTCCGCGCCCCCCCCTCGACGCCTCAGCCTCCTCCTCAGCTAGCCCCAGTCACCTCCGCCTCTCCCACTCCCCTCCAGATTCCCCTCGAGCTCTCCCCTCTCTCTGACCCGGGCGCGCCCGCTGCCGTCGCCGCGTCGATCCCGCGGCCACCGTCTTCACCCTGCGTCGCCAACATGCCGTAGGCGTCCGCCGTCGTCCTCCACATCGAACGGTGCCCACCGGTTGAGCCGGAAGGCTCAGCAGCACCGGATCCACCCCGTCTTCCTCCTCGGGACGCCCGAGCTCACCGCCGTCGACTCGCTCCGCCGAGCCTCCCTCGAGCCCACGTTTGCACACCTACAGGCGCCCGATGAGCTTCGCACCTCCTCCCCCTCTCCGTTAGCTCTCTCTCGCCCTGTAGCCACCGTCGTTTGCATGGCCGAACCTGTTGCCGCCTAGCTCGTCGCCGGCACGGACCCGGTGACCTTTTGGTCCCGCCAACATGTCCAAAAAGCTCCATGCACCGCGTAGACCTCGCCCAGCTCCTTAGTTCGCCGACACGTGCACCGCAACGCCGGTTCCGTCGCCGCCCGAACCTCGCCTCCGGCACCCCTCATCGCCGGCGCCGTTCCCGGCCAACTCCGGCAAAGCCAACACCACCGTTCGACTCGCGGGCGAGGACTCGTCCGAACGCAGCCAACCGCACGGCAAATGGTGCCCTCTAGCGCCTTTTCGGGATGCTCCGCCGCGCGCCGCCGTGCTTTGGGTCGCCGGAGTAGCTCCGGCGACGCGTCCGACGTGGCTCCAGCATGGCCATGGGCCCCATGCGTTGGGCCGCTGACCACTGGGCCCCACGGGCCCAGTTGACCAAGTCAACTCCCCACGTGGCAGCTTTGGCTCACTGACATGTGGGTCCCACGAGTAAAACGTTTAAAAAACAAATGATTAATTAAAATGTTAGTTAAATTAGTTAGTTAATTAGTACTAACTAGTCACTGATTGCTGGGGCCCACGCCCCCTAACTAACCATGTTAGTTTAGTTAAGCCTTTGTTAGACAGAGAGGCTGACAGGAGGGTCCCACCTGTCAGTTTGACTAGTCAGCAGAGCTGACGCAGTGCTGATATCACTACTGATGCAATAAACCTTTTCTGCTTTTAAAATAATTCAGAAATTGGTTTAAACTTCAAAAATCCGTAACTTTTAAACCATAGCTCGGATGAAAATGTTTTCTACATGAAAGTTGCTCAGAAAAATCCAACGAATCCGAATACGCGATCAGTTCATCTGTCACATGCCCCTGGCATGCTGAACATGGAACTTTCCCCCTCTTTTCCTCGGTCCGGAATCCGCCTAACACCGGGAATTCATCCTCGGATGTTTATCCCCTCCGTCTGCAACGTGTAGTACTATGTTAGGGCAACCCTAGCTCTGCCCGTCGTCATGTTATGCCTTGTGATGCATTAATTGCTCTGTTTTGCTGTTTCTTCCCCCTCTTCTCTCCGATAGACCCCGAGACCGATGATGCCGCTGTCACCGACGACCCCTCCTTCTTGTCTGAGCAACCAGGCAAGCAAACCCCCCTTGAGCATTCCGATATCGCCCATTTCTTTCCCTCTCGTGCTTGCATTAGAACTGCTACTGCTTTATGTATGATCCTACTCTGATGCATAACCTGTTTTTGTTACCTGCTTTCATACCTTGCCTACTTATCCTAAACTTCTTAGTATAGGTTGGTTAGTGATTCATCAGTGACCCCCACCTTGTCCCAGTTGCCTCACTTTATGTTCGATGACTCGATCAACGTGATTGACGTCCAGGCCCCGACACCGCACATCACCCCCCTAGTTGTACGACTCTACAGAGTTACCATCGAGTGCCGAGGGTGGAGCTATGCGGTCTCTGATGAGATCTCTGTAGTGTAGCTATACGGTCGAGGTCATCGAGGGTGATTTCCTCCTTAACCACTTCCGTTACGGCTCTATCGTGCAACCCATCAAATGTGAAC
This sequence comes from Triticum aestivum, assembly GCF_018294505.1. NCBI lineage: Eukaryota > Viridiplantae > Streptophyta > Magnoliopsida > Poales > Poaceae > Triticum > Triticum aestivum. Next base: position 85,457,460 of record NC_057794.1, on the reverse strand, counting down.
CTCGAGGGTGGATCCTCTTATGTTCACCTTGATGACAACATCGAGTGGAATTCACCGGGGGTGATTCCTCGGGTTTTCCCCTTGGTGTTAGACACACAGTTGCTATGGTTACTATGACTTTACACTGAGCCATGTTACTAAAGACGGGTCAACCCTGAGGGGTACCCGTGCGAGCTTAATAGAGAGTGATGTGGAGTCGGGTTGACCTGGAAGTTGCCCGCGAGATACTTACGAGGCGTGGCCGGGCATTCTTAGCCCTTGCCGCAAGTACTCGAGGCGGGGCGACGGCGTCATATTGATCATGAGTCTCTGCTCGTTACCGTGTGCTCCTAATCCACTATGATTTGCATATTTGATCCGAGGGGCCTCTGGCCTGATAGCACTAACCATCACGTGGGCATAGTATGGGCGTTCTGCATCGTATACATCAGCCGAAGCTTAATAGGCGTCAGCGACTGAGCGGCGCGCGCTGGGTTGGACTGCGTAAGCACCTGCCTTTTTGAAGGAGGTAGCTAGGTCTGCTCACCGGCCGCCCACACAACGTGCAGGAGTTCCCGGGGCGATGGCCCATGACCCATGGGGGCATAGGTTTAGTCCGTCGTGCTGGCCTCTCTATTAAGCCTAGGTCGGGTTGCGACGTATTGTTTGGCCGAGGCCGGGCATGACCCAGGAAAGTGTGTCCGGACGGAGTTAATCGAGCGTGGTGGGTAAGTTGGTGCACCCCTGCAGGGAAGAAAACATCTATCGATAGCTTGTCCTACAGTAACAGACACTTGGAGTTGTATCCCGATCGATACAACTAGAACTGGATACTTGTGATCAGAAATGGATGGTGATGAGAAATGGATTGTGATGAGAAATGGATAGTATGGCTCTGGGATTGCTTTCTCGCAGGGAGTCGAGAAAGGATCTTTGGCCGAGGTTGATAACATTACCGCTACTTTACTTTATGCTACTCTACTCCCTCCTGTTGCTGCAAGATGGTGGTTTCCAGAAGATGCTAGTCTTTGATAGGCTAGGCTTTCCCCTTCCCTTCTGGCATTCTGCAGTTTAGTCCACAGATACAACCCATTCCTTTGATACAGATGCATACTTAGTTTAGATCTGATGTAAGTCTTGCGAGTACTTTGGATGAGTACTCACGGTTGCTTTGCTACTTCTTTTCCCCCATACCCGACTGTTGCGACCAGATGATGGATCCCAGGAGCCAGATGACGCCACTGATGACTACTACTACCTGGAGGATGCCTACTACTATGTGAAGACCGCTGACGACTTGGAGTAGTTAGGAGACTCCCAGGCAGGAAGCCTTGCCTTTTCGATCGTTGTTGCTTTTGTGCTAGCCTTCTTAAGGAAATCTTGTCTAACTTATATCTGTACTCAGATATTGTTGCTTCCGCTGACTCTTGTGTATTCGAGCCCTCGAGGCCCCTGGCTTGTAATATAAAGCTTGTATTATTTTAATTTGTGTCTAGAGTTGTGTTGTGATATCTTCCCGTGAGTCCTTGATCTTGATCGTACACATTTGCGTGTATGATTAGTGTACGATTGAATCGAGGGCGTCACACTCGGCTCGGGTCTTATGGGCGTTCGTCTGTGAGGCGCTAGGGCCCAACTAGGAGGACCTGGACCTCGCGGGCTTCCTCCAAACCAGGGCTACCCATCTTGGGTGACAACGCCGCTTATTTTGGCTTATTTTTGCAGCCATGTCATAGACTCTTTGGACAAAGTGTAATAAAATGGTGATTGAGCGGGTGTTTCCGAGGTGAGCGTCTGACTCCTTCAAATTCCTTGCTTTTCTACAGCACTGGCACCCACTTACTAGGCAGCGCGCCCGCGATCATCTTGACCTCATGTTGGATGCGCTCCTGGTTACTGCTTGCCGTTTATCGTCTTCGTAGGGCCGCTTGTCGGTAGCTGATATGTCTCCAACGTATCTATAATTGTTGATTGCTCCATGCTATATTACCTACTGTTTTGGACTATATTGGGCTTTATTTTCCACTTTTATATTATTTTTCGGACTAACCTATTAACCGGAGGCCCAGCCCAGAATTGCTGTTTTTTGCCTATTTCAGTGTTTCGAAGAAACAGATTATCAAACGGAGTCCAAACGGAATGAAACCTTCGGGAACGCGATTCTCTCATCAGATAAGACCCAGGAGACTTGGACCGTCCGTCAAGAAAGCCATGAGGCAGTCACGAGGGTGGAGGGCACCCCCCAGGGCGCGCCCCTTCCTCGTGGGCCCCTCGAAGCTCCACCGACGTACTCCTTCCTCCTATATATACCTACGTACCCCCAAACAATCATATACGGAGCCAAAAACCTAATTCCACCACCGCAACTTTCTGTATCCACGAGATCCCATCTTCGGGCCTGTTCCAGAGCTCTACCATAGGGGGCATCGATCACGGAGGGCTTCTACATCATCATTCAAGCCCCTCCGATGAAGTGTGAGTAGTTTACTTCAGACCTACGGGTCCATAGTTAGTAGCTAGATGGCTTCTTCTCTCTTTTTGGTTCTCAATACAATGTTCTCCCCCTCTCTCATGGAGAACTATTCGATGTAATCTTCTTTTTGCGGTGTGTTTGTTGAGACCGATGAGTTGTGGGTTTATGATCCAGTCTATCTATGAATAATATTTGAATCTTCTCTGAATTCTTTTATGTATGATTGGTTATCTTTGTAAGTCTCTTTGAATTATCAGTTTGGTTTGGCCTACTAGATTGGTTTTTCTTGCCATGGGAGAAGTGCTTAGCTTTGGGTTCGATCTTGCGGTGTCCTTTCCCAGTGACAGAAGGGGCAGCAAGGCACGTATTGTATTGTTGACATCGAGGATAACAAGATGGGGTTTTTATCATATTGCATGAAACTATCCCTCCACATCATGTCATCTTGCTTAAGGCGTTACTCTGTTTTTAACTTAATACTCTAGATGCATGCTGGATAGCGGTCGATGAGTGGAGTAATAGTAGTAGATGCAGGCAGGAGTCGGTCTACTTGTCTCGGACGTGATGCCTATATACATGACAATACCTAGATATTCTCATAACTATGATCAATTCTGTCAATTTCTCAACAGTAATTTGTTCACCCACCGTAGAATGCTTATGCTCTTGAGAGAAGCCACTAGTGAAACATATGGCCCCCGGGTCTCTTTCTCATCATATCAATCTCCATCACTTTATTATTGCTTTGCTTTTTTACTTTGCCCTTTTACTTTCTACTTTGCATCTCTATACCAAAAATACCAAAAATATTATTTATCATCTCTTTCAGATCTCACTTTCGTAAGTGACCCTGAATGGATTGACAACCCCTAAGCGCGTTGGTTGCGTTGAGCTATTGTGTTTGTGTAGGTACGGGGGACTCGCGCGTAGCCTCCTACTGGATTGATACCTTGGTTCTCAGAAACTGAGGGAAATACTTACGCTACTTTGCTGCATCATCCTCTCCTCTTCGGGGAAATCCAACGCAGTGCTCAAGAGGTAGCAAGAAGAATTTCTGGCACCGTTGCCAGGGAGTCTGCGCAAAAGTTAACATACCAAGTACCCATCACAATCCCTATCTCCCGTATTACATTATTTGCCATTTGCCTCTCGTTTTCCTCTCCCCCACTTCACCCTTGCCGTTTTATTCGCCCTCTCTCTCTCTATCCTCTCTCTCTTTCTCTATTTGCCTCTTTTTGCCCATTTGCCTTTCGTTTGCTCGTGTGTTGGATTGCTTGTTTGTCGTGATGGGTCAAGATAATACCAAATTGTGTGAATTCACCAATACCAACAATAATGATTTCCTTAGCACTTCGATTGCTCCTCATACCGATGCTGAATCTTGTGAAATTAATGCTGCTTTGCTGAATCTTGTCATGAAAGATCCGTTTTCCGGCCTTCCTAGTGAAGATGCCGCTACCCATCTTAATAGCTTCGTTGATTTGTGTGACATGCAAAATAAGAAAGATGTCGATAATGATATTGTTAAATTAAAGCTATTTCCTTTTTCGCTTAGAGATCGTGCTAAAGCTTGGTTTTCATCTTTGCCTAAAAATAGTATTGATTGATGGAACAAGTGCAAAGATGCTTTTATCTCTAAGAATTTTCCTCCCGCTAAGATCATCTCTCTTAGAAATGATATTACGAATTTTAAGCAACTTGATCATGACATGTTGCAAAAGCTTGAGAGAGAATGAAATTAATGATACATAATTGCCCTACTCATGGTTTGAATTTTTGGATGATTATACAAAAAATTTATGCCGGATTGAATTTTGCTTCTAGAAATCTTTTAGATTCGGCCGCGGGAGGCACTTTTATGGAAATCACTTTACGAGATGCTACTAAACTCCTAGATAATATTATGGTTAACTGTTCTCAATGGCACACTGAAAGATCCACTAATAAAAAAGTGCATGCGATAGAAGAAATTAATGTTTTGAGTGGAAAGATGGATGAACTTATGAAATTATTTGCTACTAAGAGTGTTTCATATGATCCTAATGACATGCCTTTGTCTACTTTCATTGAGAATAATAATGAATCTATGGATGTGAATTTTGTTGGTAGGATAATTTTGGTCACAACGCGTATAGAGGAAATTTCAACTCTAGGCCTTATCCTAGTAATTCCTCTAATAATTATGGTAATTCCTACAACAATTCTTATGGAAATTATAATAAGATGCCCTCTAATTTTGAATCTAATATTAAAGAATTTATTTCTTCACAAAAGAATTTTAATGCTATGATTGAAGAAAAATTGCTTAAGATTGATGATTTGGCTAGGAACGTTGATAGAATTTCTCTTGATGTTGATTCTTTAAAGTTTAGATCTATTCCTCCTAAGCATGATATCAATGATTCTCTCAAAGCCATGAGAATTTCCATTGATGAGTGCAAGGAAAGATCCGCTAGGACGCGTGCTATGAAAGATGCCTTTATTAAAGCGTGTTCTTCCAATTCCTATAAAAATAAAGATGAATATCTAAAAGTTATTGATGTGTCCCCTATTAAATCTTTGTTTTGCAATATTAATCTTGATAATGATGGGACTGAATATGATCCACCTTTAACTAGAAGGCGTTCTAAAAATTCAGAGTATTTAGATCTTGATGATGAAATTGATAAAAGTGGGATTAAAAGAAATAAAACCCTAGATGATGCTAAACCCACTATATTGGATTTCAAGGAATTTAATTATGAAAATTGATCTTTAATTGATTGTATTTCCTTGTTGCAATCCGTGCTAAATTCTCCTCATGCTTATAGTCAAAATAAAGCCTTTACCGAACATATCGTTGATGCCTTGATGCAATCTTATGAAGAAAAACTTGAGTTGAAAGTTTCTATCCCTAGAAAACTTTATGATGAGTGGGAACCTACTATTAAAATTAAAATTAAGTATTATGAGTTTTATGCTTTGTGTGATTTGGGTGCTAGTGTCTCTACTATTCCCAAAACTTTGTGTGATTTGCTAGATTTTCGTGATTTTGATGATTGCTCTCTAAACTTGCATCTTGCGGATTCCACTGTTAAGAAACCTATGGGAAAAATTAATTATGTTCTTATTGTTGCAAATAGGAATTATCGTTCTTGATATAGATTGCAATCCTTCTTGCCCTATTATTCTAGGTAGACCTTTCCTTAGAACGGTTGGTGCAATTATTGATATGAAGGAAGGGAATATTAGATTTCAATTTCCATTAAAAAGGGGCATGGAAAACTTCCCTAGAAAGAAAATAAAATTACCATATGAATCTATCATGAGATCCACTTATGGATTTCCTACCAAAGATGGCAATACCTAGATCTATTCTTGCTTGTTATGCCTAGCTAGGGGCGTTAAATGATAGCGCTTGTCGGGAGGCAACCAAATTTTATTTTATTAATTGCTTTTTGATCCTGTTTAGTAATAAATAAATTATTTAGCCTCTGTTTTGGTTGTGTTTTTTGTGTTTAATTAGTGTTTGTGCCAAGTAGAACCGTTGGGAAGACTTGGGGAAAGTCTTGTTGAACTTGCTGTAAAGAACAGAAACTTTAGTGCTCACGAGAACTGCTGTCATTTATATTTGGAGAGTGATATTTAGTTAATTCTATTTGAAGATGATTAATAGATACATTACTCACGTCCAGCAATTTATTTTAGAATTTTTGGGGTTCCAGATCTTGCGCTAGCTACAGATTACTACATACTGTTCTGTTTTTGACAGATTCTGTTTTTTGTGTGTTGTTTGCTTATTTTGATGAATCTATGGCTAGTAAAATAGTTTATAAACCATAGAGAAGTTGGAATAAAGTAGGTTTAACACCAATATAAATAAAGAATTAGTCCATTACAGTACCTTGAAGTGGTATTTTGTTTTCTTTCGCTAACGGAGCTCACGAGATTTTCTACTTTCAGTTTTGTGTTGTGAAGTTTTCAAGTTTTGGGTACAGATTTGATGGATTATGGAACAAGGAGTGGCAAGAGCCTAAGCTTGGGGATGCCCATGGCACCCCCAAGATAATATAAGGGCACCTAAAAGCCAAAGCTTGGGGATGCCCCGGAAGGCATCCCCTCTTTCGTCTACTTCTATCGGTAACTTTACTTGGAGCTATATTTTTAATCACCACATGATATGTGTTTTGCTTGGAGCCTCTTTTATGATTTGAGTCTTTGCTTGTTAGTCTACCACAATCATCCTTGATATACACACCTTTTGAGAGAGCCATACATAATTTAGAATTTGATAGAATACTCTATGTGCTTCACTTATATCTTTTGAGCTCTATAGTTTTACTCTAGTGCTTCACTTATATCTTTTGAGTTTTATAGTTTTGCTCTAGTGCTTCACTTATATCTTTTAGAGCACGGTGGTGGATTTGTTTTATAGAAACTATTGATCTCTCATGCTTCACTTAGATTATTTTGAGAGTCTTAATAGCATGGTAATTTGCTTAATAATAATATGCTTGGTATTAAAGATTTGTAAAACTTTCTTTTGAGTGCGTTGAATACTAAGAAACTAATTGATGCTTGATAATTGTTTTAAGATATGAGGATGGTGATATTAGAGTCATAGTAGTTGAGTAGTTGTGAATTTGAGAAATTCTTGTGTTAAAGTTTGTGATTCCCGTAGCATGCACGTATGGTGAACCGTTATGTGATGAAGTCGGAGCATGATTTATTTATTGGTTGTCTTCCTTATGAGTGGCCGTCGGGGACGAGCGATGGTATTTTCCTACCAATCTATCCCCTAGGAGCATGCACATAATACTTTGCTTTGATAACTTCTAGATTTTTGCAATAAGTATATGAGTTCTTTATGACTAATATTGAGTCTGTGGATTATACGCACTTTCCTTCCTTCCACCATTGCTAGCCTCTCTAATACCGCGCACTTTTTGCCGGTATCATACACCCACCAAATACCTTCCTTAAAACAGCCACCATACCTACCTATCATGGCATTTCCATAGCCATTCCGAGATATATTGCCATGCAACTTTCCACCATTCCGTTCATTATGACACGCTCCATCGTTGTCATATTGCTAGCATGATCATGTAGTTGACATTGTATTTGTGGCGAAGCCACCGTTCATAATTCTTTCATACATGTCACTCTTGATTCATTGCATATCCTGGTACACCGCCGGAGGCATTCATATACAGTAATATTTTATTATAAGTATTGAGTTGTAAGAAAAATAAAAAGTGTGATGATCATCATTTTTAGAGCATTGTCCCAAGTGAGGAAAGGATGATGGAAACTATTATTCCCCCACAAGTCGGGATGAGACTCCGGACGAAAAAAAAGAGGCCATAAAAAAGAGAAGGCCCAAACAAAAAAATGAGAGAAAAAGAGAGAAGAGACAATGTTACTATCCTTTTACCACACTTGTGCTTCAAAGTAGCACCATGATCTTCATGATAGAGAGTCTCTAATTCTGTCACTTTCATATACTAGTGGGAATTTTTCATTATAGAACTTGGCTTGTATATTCCAATGATGGGCTTCCTCAAAATGCCCTAGGTCTTCGTGAGCAAGCGAGTTGGATGCACACCCACTTAGTTTCTTTTGTTGAGCTTTCATATACTTATAGCTCTAGTGCATCCGTTTCATGGCAATCCATACTCATTCTCATTGATATCTATTGATGGGCATCTTCATAGCTCCTTGATACGCCTAGTTGATGTGAGACTATCTTCCCCTCTTTTTGTCTTCTCCACAACCACCATTCTATTCCACATATAGTGCTATATCCATGGCTCACGCTCATGTATTGTGTGAAGATCGAAAAAGTTTTGAAAATGTCAAAAGTATGAAACAATTGCTTGCCTTGTCATCGGGGTTGTGCATGATTTAAATACTTTGTGTGGTGAAGATAGAGCATAGCCAGACTATATGATTTTGTAGGGATAGCTTTCTTTGGCCATGTTATTTTGAGAAGACATAATTGCTTTGTTAGTATGCTTGAAGTATTATTATTTTTATGTCAACATGAACTTTTGTCTTGAATCTTTTGAATCTGAATATTCATACCACAATTAAGAAGATTTACATTGAAATTATGCCAAGTAGCACTTCGCATCAAAAATTTTGTTTTTATCATTTACCTACTCGAGGACGAGCAGGAATTAAGCTTGGGGATGCTTGATACGTCTCCAACGTATCTATAATTTTTGATTGCTCCATGCTATATTACATACTGTTTTGGACTATATTGGGCTTTATTTTCCACTTTTATATTATTTTTGGGACTAACCTATTAACCGGAGGCCCGGCCCAGAATTGCTGTTTTTTTGCCTATTTTAGTGTTTCGGTGAAACAGAATATCAAACGGAGTCCAAACGGAATAAAACCTTCAGGAACGCGATTTTCTCATCATATAAGACCCAGGAGACTTGGACCCTCCGTCAAGAAAGCCGCGAGGCAGTCACGAGGGTGGAGGGCGCGCCCCCCACCTCGTGGGCCCCTCGAAGCTCCACCGACGTACTCCTTCCTCCTATATATACCTACATACCCCCAAACGATCAGGTACAGAGCCAAAAACCTAATTCCACAGCCGCAACTTTCTGTATCCACTAGATGCCATCTTGGGGCCTGTTCCGGAGCTCCGCCGGAGGGGGCATCGATCACGGAGGGCTTCTACATCATCATTCAAGCCCCTCCGATGAAGTGGAGATCTATTCGATGTAATCTTCTTTTTGCGGTGTGTTTGTTGAGACCGATGAATTGTGGGTTTATGATCCATTCTATCTATGAATAATATTTGAATCTTCTCTGAATTCTTTTATGTATGATTGGTTACCTTTGCAAGTCTCTTCGAATTATCAGTTTGGTTTGGCCTACTAGATTGGTTTTTCTTGCCATGGGAGAAGTGCTTAGCTTTGGGTTCGATCCTGCGGTGTCCTTTCCCAGTGACAGAAGGGGCAGCAAGGCACGTATTGTATTGTTGCCATCGAGGATAACAAGATGGGTTTTTTATCATATTGCATGAATTTATCCCTCTACATCATGTCATCTTGCTTATGGCGTTACTCTGTTCTTATGAACTTAATACTCTAGATGCATGCTGGATAGCGGTCGATGAGCGGGGTAATAGTAGTAGATGCAGGCAGGAGTTGGTCTACTTGTCTCGGACGTGATGCCTATATACATGATCATACCTAGATATTCTCCTAACTATGCTCAATTATGTCAATTGCTCAACAGTAATTTGTTCACCCACCGTAGAATACTTATGCTCTTGAGAGAAGCCACTAGTGAAACCTATGGCCCTCGAGTCTCTTTCTCATTATATCAATCTCCATCACTTTATTATTGCTTTGCTTTTTACTTTGCCCTTTTACTTTTTACTTTGCGTCTCTATACCAAAAATATTATTTATCATCTCTTTCAGAACTCACTATCGTAAGTGACCGTGAACGGATTGACAACCCCTAAGCGTATTGGTTGCGTTGAGCTATTGTTTTTGTGTGGGTACGAGGGACTCGCGCGTAGCCTCCTACTGGATTGATACCTTGGTTCTAAAAAACTAAGGGAAATACTTACGCTACTTTGCTGCATCATCCTCTCCTCTTCGGGGAAAACCAACGCAATGCTCAAGAGGTAGCAAGAAGAATTTCTCGCACCGTTGCCGGGGAGTCTGCACAAAAGTTAACATACCAAGTACCCATCACAATCCCTATCTCCCGTATTACATTATTTGCCATTTGCCTCTCGTTTTCCTCTCCCCCACTTCACCCTTCCCGTTTTATTTGCCCTCTCTCTCTCTCTCTATCCTCCCTCTCTTTCTCTATTTGCCTCTTTTTCCCCGTTTGCCTTTTGTTTGCTCGTGTGTTGGATTGCTTGTTTGTCGTGATGGCTCAAGATAATACCAAATTGTGTGACTTCACCAATACCAACAATAATGATTTCCTTAGCACTCTGATTGCTCCTCTTACCGATGCTGAATCTTGTGAAATTAATGCTGCTTTGCTGAATCTTGTCATGAAAGATCCGTTTTCCGGCCTTCCTAGTGAAGATGCCGCTACCCATCTTAATAGCTTCGTTGATTTGTGTGACATGCAAAATAAGAAAGATGTCGATAATGATATTGTTAAATTAAAGCTATTTCCTTTTTCGCTTAGAGATCGTGCTAAAGCTTGGTTTTCATCTTTGCCTAAAAATAGTATTGATTCATGGAACAAGTGCAAAGATGCTTTTATCTCTAAGAATTTTCCTCCCCCTAAGATCATCTCTCTTAGAAATGATATTATGAATTTTAAGCAACTTGATCATGAACATGTTGCAAAAGCTTGAGAGAGAATGAAATTAATGATATGTAATTGCCCTACTCATGGTTTGAATTTGTGGATGATTATACAAAAAATTTATGCCGGATTGAATTTTGCTTATGTTTTTGGGCATGATTGTGTTGTTTCCCCAGCCGTTGTTCTGGTGTCGATTTGGATGCTAGTTGTGTGGATCTATGCTCTATTTATAAAGCGGAGAGAAAGCCTATTTCGAGAGGCCAAGGGGGGCATCTCCCCCTATTGGGCCCTTGTGGTCCAATTCTCCTTGCACCTCTTGGCCGTTTAAGGCTCGTTGATATTAAATTGAATATAAAAGCCTCCTAGCTATTACTAGAGCCTTTTATTATTAATTTAACATCGCCAAAAACATTTTCCACCTATATATTATTTTTCAGAAATACCCGGTATTGCCAGATAAACTCTGAAACCCTTCCAGTGACCTCGGGATGCTTCCGGTTCCTCTCAAAACTATTCTGAATATTAGTGAAACTATTTCACAAATATATTCTCATTATTCCCGTCCTACTAACACTCAGTAGATTATGATTGCCTTAAGCTTTTGACCCTGTAGGTTTGGTAAAACATAGACATGAATAAAATCCCTTTCATTCAATGACTGATAGCGGAACCGTGGACATCCATATCGATCCCTATGAGTACAAGAATGACGTTCGAGTGAACCTTTGGTTATCATGTGTTATTCCCTTTGCTTCGCGATACTTTACTAAACCCAAGGTGAGATATATCGGTATCCCCTTGAGCATACACATGCTCACTATACCAGTCTCCTCATTACTTGTTTTTTTCTTCTTTCTTGTTGACATGTTCCGGCATCCCCGTGACATAGTCACCTATGTCTAGCCAGACAATGATGGATGCCGTCACACCGAGAGAGCCCTAAGAATATCTCTCCATCGCCACAAGAGAAAATTCCACTCTCGAGCTATCTAGTCCCTTGTCAAACTTTCTGATGAACCTATAAGTTGTCATTATGATCACCGTGTTACATATGGCGTACGAGCAACCCTGGAATTCATTGTACAGTAAGAAGTGACTACGATACTCTCATGGTCTAAGGAACTAAATCATATGTTGATGTCCTTCAAGTGCACAGGGTTTAGTTGTAGCTTTTTCGAAGTAAGAGCATCGATCCCACAGGGAGCACATGAATCAATCTTTCGTCTCTTGGATGGTGAAAATAGTATGCCTGAAATTTATGAGTGGTCCAAAGCAGAAGTACAAAAGTAGAAATAATGTAGCGAATGTATAGGTGAGTATTTCAGTAAAAGTAAATAGCAAGAATTTTAAATAAGGGACTTGAGATTCCCAGTGAGTCCAGAATCCCCTCTAGTGTGCATCTATAGTGGTGCCTAAACAAAATGCTACTTCAGATTTGTAAGACATTTTATATGTTTCTTTTTGTGGGTAGAGCCGGTACAGTGCATACACTTGGGAACCCCATATCACATATGCCACCATCATTCTTCCCCACTCCAGTTACCAAGCGGTGATTAAGGGGAAAAGGTCCCCATGGATGCAGCCTATAGGTGGTCTCTATTTCACCCCCTGCTGCAGCGATCCGATACGAAGGGATATGGAGCCTTTCACGTCACCCACCTCCATAACCACATGGTTCGCCAAAATTAATAAGCTTCCATCCAAAATTGGCATACACTGGATGGTCGACTTCACCCAATGTCAATAAGACTATTAACATGAACATGCAAAGAGGAAATTAAATCCTAGTATTAACGATCTATTACACACTAGGGTTCATCAATGTCCCTGAGAACTAAGGGAATTACTCACTCAGGAAGGCAAAATCATCATAACACATGGGATAATGGACATGAATGAATCCCACATGTAACACACAAGTTATCCCCTTTATGATTCCCGAGATTACAGTGAGTGTCGTGGAATTGTCACGGCAGATGTCCTAGCAGATGGACTTAGTCGTGGAGCCATCACAACTAGGTTAGCTTAAAGGGGTTAAATGGGACAAAGGACATAGAGTTTATACTAGTTCGGCCCCTTGCGGTGAAGGTAAAGGCCTAATCCAGTTTGAGGTGGTATTGCTAGGGTTTTGATTACCAGGGAGCGAATACGCTTGACCTAATTCTCGATCTCTTGTTTCTTGCCCTAAACCGCCGCCGAGTCGTCCCTTTATATACACAGGTTGATGCCCGGCGACTCACGGAGTCCCGGCCGGCTCATACATAATGTGTCCGGCTCGGTGACTAACTACGCATGCCTTACAACACAAATTATACATATACGGCGGTTTACGCTTGTGGGCCTCAAGCTGCCTTTGGACCTCAAGCTGCCTTTGGACCTTGCGAACCGCCATCTTCAACATCTTCATGGGCCTTTTCATTATAAGCCGCTCATGGCATGACCAGGCCCCTCCTGGGCGAGGCATACCCAATAGTTATATCCCCTACATTAGGCCCCAGGCTGATACGAACTTGTTCATATCAATCTTCAACACTTAGAAAAAATTCTTCTTCATCTACTCTTGCGAGATCTTGTAACCCGCCATGACGTCATCCTCTAGGATTGTGGTAACCCGTCGTGACATCACCTGACATTAATATTACATAGGGCCCAAATCTTAATATATCTTCTCTTTTAATGAACCTCTGAAAATCGAGGCGTTTGTGCCGTCACATATACATTTCTGAGCCTCCTCGATTCCCGCACATGCCATTTATCTTTCCAGCCTTATAAATAGGGCCAGGGGTCCGTTTTCATTTCCCCCCTTGCCTCCTCGTCTCTGTCTTCTACCTTGCCTCGCCTCAGCGCCCAAGCTCCGCCACCACCGTCGACCTTCACCACTGCCTCGACAACTGCCGTTGCATCAACCTGAATTGACCAGAGTTCGTCCGCGGACCTCCGCTGTTCAACAATGCTGGTAAGTTCTCCTTCCTTTTCTCATAGATCCCGTTAGGGTTTCTACGAGTTCGTCGAAGTTCATCTTCGTTCTTCATCATAGCTTGTACTTTTTTATTCAAACTCGGTACCCCTCCTACGCGGTGGTAGTCATAGCACTCATTTTTGCTATAGAGCATCTCCTTTTGCCTAAGAAACTTGATCTGGACACATGAACTACTCAGGTACTGTCATTTAGGTCTAGATATTTTCCATTATCTAAAGTGTCGTAGATCCAAAACTAGAGCATCAATCTGTGAAATCTATTTTCCAACACTTAACAATTTTGTCACTCAGATCTCTAGATAAATAGTTGTGTGGGCGGCTTAACTCACAAATCATAACCCACCATCATACGTTTTATAACCTGCTTGTCCCAGTAAGGTATCTCTGGCTTAACCGTGCTTGCTCAAGATTTCCAATTCTGCGACATATATCTTGACTGCTAGACTCTGTCCGGTTTAACAGCAAAAATCCTTAATCCGGTAGGTACCATTAGTCCCCTTTTAAGCCGCCAAATCTTCAATGTTCATCCCCCGTTTTAGTCTACGTACCATAAACAACATTTTATCTGTGAAGCCATGATACTATGTTTAATAGCATAACCTTAACCCGCAAATGTTTCCTTTATTTAGGTCCTTCTTCTTCAAGATGGTCAAAACTGTCACTTCTTGCAATTGGGTTGTTTCCCGGGTTACGGAGGAAGATCTGAATACATATGTTTAGACTGGCGTTTTAGCCAGGAAAGACGCCATCCATTGGAGGGTTCCGGGTGATGATACTCGCCCTGAGCCCAAAGACGGTGAAGTGGTAGTCTTTATGGATCACATGGATCGGAGCTTTAGTCCTCCCGGTTCAAAGTTCTTCCGTGATGTGCTACACTTCTTCAAGCTCCACCCACAACGTATCGCACCAAACTTCATCTCAAACATCTGCAATTTTCAAGTGTTTTGTGAGGTGTACCTTCAATAGGAGCCTACTGTAGAACTGTTCAGAGAGTTCTACTACTTAAAACGGCGGAATGAATTTACAGATGGCCCTAGCCTTGAACTAGGCGGCATATCTACCCAACGCCGAAAAGAGGCCACCTTCCTAGCTGCTAATCTGCCCAGTCATCCCAAAGACTGGAACTAGAGTTGGTTATACTACCAAGACACCTCACCAGAAGGAGAGAACCCCTTTCCAGGATACCGTGATAGCTGGCTCAGCAGTAGACATCACCTTCTGGACCGTATTAGCACTGCAGAACGGAAGAAGTATGTTCCGATTTTTGCCATGGTCTGGGCCTTCATGGCCAACGGCCTAACCGGAATTGATCTAGTCCGCTGCTGGGTCGCCTGGAGAGTCTTAACACTGAGCATCCGACCCGGTTTAATCTGTGAATACACAGGCAAGTTAACAAATCCTCAATGCCGCTGCAACACTGAAATAACTGAGGAAGACATCACCAACATGACCAAGACTATGTTGAACGGGATCTTGGAAGACTATAGCCAATTTGGATTGAGCCCTTTCCGCACATTGACTGAGGCGCCAGCTGTAAGCTTTGAACCTAGCTCATGTTTTACTGATACTCCCATCTTTGTTGCTTGCTTGTACTTATTTATTGTTTATAGACCGACTCAGCTTTTTGGGCAAAGAAATTACCAAAGAAACCAAAAAAGCCTCAGACAAAAACTAAAGCCATCAAAAAGCCCGCTAAGAAGAAGTCCAAGACTGCTGAGTTACTTGATTTGGATGACAAAGATGACCATGATGAGACGGAGGTAGAACTTGATTCCCTTGGCTCGTTTCTTGTACATCTTATTGACAATGACTCTTATTAGGATGACGCGGAAGCCAACCGTGTAGATGAGCAGAGGTAATTACTCTTTCCTCCGGCTCAGAGCCCCTGCCAACACAGAAAACCCGACAAGCAAGCCGGAAAGTAAGTTTTTCTCACCCTTTAGCTCACTTGGATCCCAACTTTCTTTTGAATAAAGAACAACACGAAGCTCGCCACACCACCCGGCATAGTGGTGGCATGATTACTTATTTCAGCTTACCGAACACGCCGGTTCGTGTAGCGACCAGACCTCAAATGGTCCAATCTCTGTGCTCAGGTGTCATCCTTGGATCATTAATGCTGACACCACACAGTACTTGAAGGATTTATAACAGAGTAGCAATCACACACTTATTACATCGAGTGTCTCAAAAGAGAACTTATTACAATAAATATGGCTTAAGGCCATCTAATAACGATAACAACGGAAGGCTTGGAAGATAAGTGAGTCCATCAACTCCAACGGCCTCACTGAGTATAGAACCACGACCTAATGGCACCTTAATCATCGTCTGAAAAGTCTGCAACATTAACGTTGCAGCCTGAAACGGGTCAGCACATGGAATATGCTGGCAATGTAGCAGATAAAGAGTAATGGAAGAATATAGCTAAACTACATGCATATTTGGCTGGTGGAAAGCTCTATGGTTACAGTTTTTGCGTAAAGCCAATTTTTCCCTACTGCAAAGGAATAAATTTTATTTAACTATCATGGTAGTTGTTAAACATTGAGAATGGTTGACAGCATTCTCAATCCCAATTAAGTATCATCATTAAACAAAACCCGGAAATTTAATTTTAGGGTAATATGATGAGATTCACATGACAATCCACGTAGTAGATACTCAAGATGTCCATAACTGGCGACACGGCTAACCATGATTAGTTTATACACTCTGCAGAGGTTTGCGCACTTTTCCCCACAAGACATGATCTCCTCCGTTGGATTTCTCGCACTACATGGTGTTCGAGAAACGGATGACCGAGACATAGTCTTTCAGAAGCGCTAGCACCTGACGAACTTGTAGACCATACCAACCTACATCCCCTACATCTGCTAGTCTACCACTGTAAGAGTTCGCACGACTTAGTCAACAATGCTAGAGCCCATAATAGCTTGTGGCTGCACACGGAAGTTTCTAGCATGAATAATCTCATGATCCCTTTGAGCCTGGGTGGCAGACCAAAAGAAAAATAGACAATCGCTGGAATACCCAGGTGCCTCAATCCACTCAGATGTGTATTTAAGTTGCCATCATAGATAAACCATTAATTTAACAATCTCACATATGTCATCAAAACACTCACCCGATCCACGTCTACTAGCATAGCATGGCATAATAAGCAAACGTAGAAGTAACTCCCAAAGGTTTGATAATAACAGGTACTCCCTCCATTCTCTTTTGTAGTGCGTGTAATTTTTTCTGTAAAATTCCGCAATGTAGTGCACATTTGCTGCAGTGAGCTCATTTGGACAAAAGTAACCCTTTGTTTGATTCACTGGACATGCAGGAGAACCCACGTGGGTGGGACAGACCTCATGCATGCGAGGCTATTTGAGTAAAAACTGCTGCTCCACCTTACTCCTTGGTATTGGAGCTGGAAACAATGCGCACTATAAAGAGGAATAGAGGGAGTAATAGGTACTACCTCAACTACTTCGCAAACCCACAATTTAATTAGATCCTAACCATGCAATGTGTGAGGATTGATCTAATGCAATAAAAATGGGTAGTAGGAGATATGATCAAAGTGTTACTTGCCTTGCTGATGATCCGCAAAACCTAGCGATTCGGAGTAGCAAGCGGCGCACTCCGGGTACTCTATCGCAAACAAACAAACATACAATAAGTACTCAACTCATGCATAGCTAAAACTCAAATAAGCGACATAACCAGAAGGTTCAACTTAAGAACTTCGGTTGGCAAAAAGAATCAAATCGAACGAAGCAACGAAAGACAAACGGCAAAAGAAACAGGCTTCATTTACTATTCTAGATCTAGGGCAACTTTTACAGTGGCAAAATCTTGTTTGAGTTGGTTAAACGGAAAGAGGGTTTCGAGACGAAACTCCAGGCGCTTGAATCGCCCGATTCTGATAAACGAGCGAAAAGTTATACTAAAACGAACATCGGATCACAGATCGCGACCAGAAAAATCACGGATTTAATCCGAAAAAAAGAAAAACAACGAACGTTCTTTAAAAGGAACAAACGGGCGAACGCTTGCTAAATAAATAAACCGGAAAACTAATCTATTTAACAAAAATGAAACTAAAAAAACCGAACGGACCGATGGAAAACCGATCGGTTTTCAAAAAAAAACGGCGGCGAGATCTACCTCCGGCGGTGGCGGATCCGGTGGTCTGGCGAGGCGGCGCGGCGGTGGTCCGGCGGCGGGCGGCGCGGCGTCGGTCCGGCGGTAGCGGCTCTAGGGTTAGGGTTTGGGGGTGGGGGCGCGGCTGGGCTGCGGGCCTCGGGCGACGGCTATATAAAGGCCCGGCCAGGCGGAGTCCTGG
Source organism: Triticum aestivum (assembly GCF_018294505.1). NCBI lineage: Eukaryota > Viridiplantae > Streptophyta > Magnoliopsida > Poales > Poaceae > Triticum > Triticum aestivum. The sequence goes on along the minus strand of NC_057794.1, from coordinate 85,439,414 downwards.
CCGGTTACGGCCCAGAGTCGGTTCGGACTTTTTTTAAAATAATTACGCTCAGGAAAAAAACAAAAGGAATACTAAACAGACTCCAAAAATCCCAAAATAAATTTTCCCCGGCTTCTAAAATCAAGCCGCACAGGATGAACATTTATTTGGGGCCTAAATGCAATTTTGAAAAACACACATTTTTCCTAAATTCAAATAAAATAGCAAATAAAACCAATATAAAATCTTATTTGATTTTTTATTAAATCATGAATATTTCTTTATTTTTGGAAAGTCATTTTATTCCCTCTCTCATATTTTTGTAATAGAAATAATTGAAGATAAAATAAATAAAATCAAATGATCCTATTTTCAAAATTTGAGAAAACTCAAATATGAAAATAATGAAATCCCCAACTCTCTCCGAGGGTCCTTGAGTTGCGTAGAATTTTCTAGGATCAACCAAAATGCAGTAAAATATGATCTAATGTATAACATTCCAAATTGAAAATTTGGGATGTTACAAACCTACCCCCCTTAAGATGAATCTCGCCCTCGAGATTCGGGTTGGCTAGAAAATAGGTGAGGGTGGTCCTTCAGCAATTCTTCCTCTCGCTCCCAGGTGGCTTCATCCTCCGTGTGGTGACTCCACTAAACTTTGCAAAACTTGATAACCTTGCTGCGGGTTACTCGACTGGCATACTCTAGAATCTTAATTGGTTTCTCCTCATAGGTCAAATCACTGTCCAACTGAATGGCTTCCAATGGCACTGTATCTCTCAGCGGTATATCAGCCATTTCTACGTGGCACTTCTTCAACTGGGAAACATGGAACACGTCGTGAACTCCTGACAATCCTTCGGGCAATTCCAACTTATAGGCTACTTCTCCCATATGCTCCAAAACTTTGTATGGGCCTACAAAACGTGGCGCTAACTTTCCCTTAACTCCAAATCGCTTAACTCCTCGAAGTGGAGATACTTGAAGATAAACTCGGTCTCTGACTTCGTAAACTGTCTCCTTGCGTTTAGAATATGTGTAGGTCTTCTGCCTGGACTGGGCTACCTTGAGCCTATCGCGAATCAATTTTACTTTCTGTTCAGACTCCTTAATCAGATCCGGTCCAAACAACTAGCGGTCTCCAACTTCATCCCATGACAATGGGGTCCTGCACCTCCTTCCGTACAAGGCTTCGAAAGGGGCCATCTTCAAACTGGATTGATAACTGTTGTTGTAAGAGAACTCTGCATATGGAAAATTCTCGTCCCAACTAGATCCATAATCTAGCGCACAAGCTCTCAGCATATCCTCCAAAACCTGGTTGACTCTATCGGTCTGTCCATCTGTCTGCGGATGGAAAGCTGTACTAAACTCCAGTCTGGTACCCAAAGTTTCATGCAACTGATTCCAAAACTTTGAGGTAAATTGGGTTCCTCTATCGGATACAATGCTCCTTGGAACTCCATGCAGACATACGATTCTGGTCATGTATATCTTTGCCAACTTTGCACTGGTAGAGGTAGTCTTCACTGGAATGAAATGAGCTACCTTTGTCAAACGATCGACTACAACCCAAACTGAGTCATAGCCTGAACGAGTTTGGGGCAAACCCGTAATAAAATCCATGCCTAGCTTATCCCACTTCCATTCGGGTATTGGCAATGGTTGTAGCAATCTTGCTGGCTTCTGATGCTCTGCCTTTACTCTCTGACATACATCACAAACTGCTACATACTCCGCAATATCCTTCTTCCTTCCGATCCACCAGAAAATATCTTTCAAATCCAAATACATCTTGGTATTTCCTGGGTGAATCGAATATGGTGAATCATGGGCCTCTTGCAGAATTAACTTCCTGATCTCCGAATCATTAGGCACATAAACACGGTCTTTAAACCATAAGGTATCGTGCTCATCTTCATGAAATCCCTTAGATTTTACTTTGCTAATTTTCTCCTTATTAGAAGCAATCTCCTTGTCAGTCTTCTGGGCTTTTCTGATCTTATCCATCAAAGTAGACTGAATCTCCAATGCTGCTACATAGCCTCTTGGTACTATTTCCAAACATAGCTCATGAAGATTTTCGGCTAACTCCCTTGGTAAATTTCCCGTCATTAGGGTGTTGACATGACTTTCATGACTCAGCGCATCGGCTACTACGTTAGCCTTTCCGGGGTGATAATGCAATCTCATATCATAATCATTGATGAGTTCCAACCATCTCCTTTGCCTGAGATTCAACTCCTTCTGTGTGAAAATATACTTCAAACTCTTGTGATCCGTGTACACCTCACAATGGTTTCCAATGAGAAAGTGTCTCCAGGTTTTCAATGCATGCACTATGGCTGCTAACTCCAAATCATGTGTGGCATAATTTAACTCATGCGGCTTAAGTTGTCGTAAGGCATATGAAACAACTCTTCCTTCCTGCATAAGCACTGCTCCAAGTCCTCGACGTGAAGCGTCGCAATACACCTCATAATCCTTGGTCTGATCTAGCAAAATCAACATTGGTGAGGTAACCAAACATTTCTTCAACTCCTGGAAACTAGCCTCACATTCCTCAGTCCATATGAACTTGGTATCCTTTTTCAACAACTCTGTCATAGGCTTCGCGATCTTTGAGAAATTCTCAATAAACCTCCGGTAGTATCCCGCGAGTCCAAGAAAACTCCGGATCTCTCCAACTATTGTTGGGGCTTCCCAATTGGTCAAGATATCAACTTTAGTGGGATCTACTGCTATACCTTCTCCCGATATAACGTGTCCGAGAAATCCAACTTCCTTCAACCAAAACACACATTTGCTAAACTTGGCATATAATTGATGTTCTTTGAGCTTTCCAAGAACCAAACGCAAATGCTCCTTATGCTCCTCTTCATTCTTCGAGTAAACCAGGATATCATCAATGAACACTACGACGAACTTATCCAAAAACTCCGTAAACACTTTGTTCATCATGTTCATAAAATATGCAGGTGCGTTAGTCAGACCAAATGACATAATGGTATACTCGTACAGCCCATACCTGGTGGCAAAATCCGTCTTAGGTATATCCTGTTCTCGAATCTTCAACTGGTGGTATCCTGATCACAGATCGATCTTGGAAAATACCTTAGCTCCTTGAAATCGATCAAACAGATCATTGATCATCGGTTGTGGGTACTTGTTCTTGATGGTTACTTCATTCAATCCTCGATAATCAACAACCATCCTTAACGATCCATCCTTCTTCTCCACTAGAAGTACTGGCGATCCCCAAGGTGAAGAACTTGGGCGAATATATCCTTATCCAGTAACTCCTTAATCTGCTTCTTAATCTCCACCAAATCCTTTGCGGGCATCCTATATGGTCTCTTAGATATTGGCCCTGTGCCTGGCAAAAGCTCAATCAAAAACTCAATATCTCTATCCGGTGGCATGCCTGGCAATTCTTCTGGAAATACATCAGGGAAATCTTTCACCACTAGTACTTCCTCCTCCACATCTGTTAAACAATTTAATTGAGTCCTTTTCGGCACATGTCGGGATACATACTTGATCCTTCTCCCTTCTGGCGTGGTAAGCAAAATTGACTTACTGGCACATTCAGTATTTCCTTCGTACTTTGATAACCAATCCATGCCTAATATCACATCCAATCCTTGAGATTCCAATACTATTAGGTCTAAGGGAAATACATAGTTACCAATCCTTAATGGTAACCGATCACACCATAGACTAGCCATATACTCTGCTCCAGGCGAGGTTACTAACATGGGTGATCTAAGGGCTTGGGTTGGTAGTTTATACTTATCCACAAATCCGCTTGATATGTATGAATGCGATGCACCAGTATCAAAAGAACGAGTGCAGTAAATGACTTAACCAAAAACTTACCGATTACTGCATCCGGCTGCTCTTCAACCTCCTCCACGTTAACGTGGTTCACCTGTCCCCTGTTGAAAGGGTTTGGCTTCTTCCCAGAGCTTCCATTGCCATTTCCATTCTGAGATTCAGGACATTCATTGGCATAATGTCCGGTCTTCTGGCACTTAAAGCAAGTGACTTGGATCAGGTCTTTCTTGGCTGGGGTCGATGGGTTGGTGCGGTTCTGGCCGTTGCTTCCTCCATTCCCATTACCATTCTTGGTGCCATTGTGGTTGTGCGAGCTACCTCCTCCATGGGTATGCTGAAAATGTCCTCCCGGTCTAGGGGTAAAACGTGGCTTTTGCTGGGCTCCTGAATTGTACTTCCCTTGTCCATATTCCTCTTGCGATTCTCAATATGCTGCTGCTTCCCTTTAATCATGAGAGCACAATCTGCCAACTCCTGGTAGTTGTTGAAGGTTGCTACCATCAACTGCATGCTCAACTCATCATTCAGTCCTTCCAGAAACTTCTCCTGCTTAGTTGCATCCGTAGCAACGTCATCTGGGGCATAACATGCTAACTTACTAAAGTCCTCCACATACTGGCCAACTGTCCTTCCTCCTTGGTGCAAATTGCGAAACTCTCGCTTCTTCATGGCCATTGCTCCTGATGAAACATGGGCAGTATGAAAAGCCTGCTGAAACTGGTCCCACATGACAGTGTCGACAGGGAAAGTGGCTGTGAAATTCTCCCACCATGATGCTGCGGGTCCTTCCAACTGATGTGCGGCAAACTTCACCTTTTCCGCATTTGTGCATCCCATCGTGGTCAATTCTCTAGCTGTCTTGCGGAGCCAATCATCTGCTACTATCGGCTCGGTGCTACTGGAAAACACCGGTGGATTCAGCCTAAGAAAACGGGCTAAGTGATCATCAGGTGGTGGTGGTGGTGGGTTGTTGTTGTTGTTCCCCTGATTCTGATTCTGGACTAGCAACTGCATCAATGTGTTCTGCTGCTGGATCAACTGAGTGAGCAACGGTGGGAAGGTAAATTCGAGGTCACGTCTCAGAGGCATCTGAGGGTTTATAAAAGATGAGATTTAAGAATAGAGGGGGTCTAGAGAGAAAACACTACCCATATGCACATGAGGCAAAAGCAAACAATTCACTTCATTCAATCAATCAAACAAGGGCATACAATCGATCTAACTATCGCAAAAGTGCTCGGACTACTATATTTACATGGTGGACTACTACTACTACTGTTGGGGTGGTCTACTAGAAATATTCTTCGGTTGCAGACTCCATGATATCTGCTCCAGCTTCATCAACATAGTCATCATCGCTATCATCTGGATCCGAGTCGGTGTCGTCGATGATGATGTAGTCTTTCGGGCGTATCTCATTGGGTTCTTCGTCTTCTTCTACTGGTGTAGGGCCTCCCATGAATATTCTAATCTTCTTGATCAGACTGTCATTCTTCTCCACTAATACCTCGATTTCCTCTTCATAATCTTCACGTGTAGCCTTGAGTTCTTCCTCCAGTTCCTTGATTCTTGTTCTTGCCTTCTTCAGATCTATCATGTCGGCGCACATCTGGTTCTCCTGACGTCGAATGTGCTGGTTTAACTCCTGGATAAAAGCTGCAATTGATCTATCCCTCTTGGTGCTGATCATCTCCCAGTGCTCATCTCGGCGCCCACAAATCTGGTAGATAGTATCCTTGAGATCATTGCGGTAAACTTGTCCAATGCGTCCCATGGTGATGTGAGCTGCCATGCTCCTTCCTAGATTCCAAGTTGGTGCATCAAAAGAAAACTCTATGGGCTCAATGACTGGTATAAACGTCCTTCCTGGAACTTGAACTTGAATCATCCAGCGCTCTTCTTCAGGTAGAGTGGAGTTTTAGGTCCCGATGAAGCTTGGTACTCCTATGTTCAGGTATCTAGTGACTTCCTTCAAGTGACGTCCAAAGGGTGTATCTTCATCCGGTTGTGTGAACTTATTCCTTGCATCCGCCATCCTAAAAGAGTAGAAAAGATGAGAGGTCAGAGTGAGAAGAGTGAGTAGTGATCTAGTGGTCGTGTCCTACAGTCAGCGTGTGCTCTGATACCATCTTGTAGCGACCAGACCTCAAACGGTCCAATCTCTGTGCTTAGGTGTCATCCCTGGATCAGTAATGCTGACACCACACAGTACTTGAAGGATTTATAACAGAGTAGCAATCACACACTTATTACATCGAGTGTCTCAAAAGAGAACTTATTACAATAAATATGGCTTAAGGCCATCTAATAACGATAACAGCGGAAGGCTTGGAAGATAAGTGAGTCCATCAACTCCAACGGCATCACTGAGTATAGAACCACGACCTAATGGCACCTTAATCGTCGTCCGAAAAGTCTGCAACATTAACGTTGCAGCCCGAAATGGGTCAGCACATGGAATATGCTGGCAATGTAACACATAGAGAGTAATGGAAGAATATAGCTAAACTACATGCATATTTGGCTGGTGGAAAGCTCTATGGTTACAGTTTTTGCATAAAGCCAATTTTTCCCTACTACAAAGGAATAAATTTTATTTAACTATCATGGTAGTTGTTAAACATTGAGAATGGTTGACAGCATTCTCAATCCCAATTAAGTATCATCATTAAACAAAACCTGACAATTTAATTTTAGAGTGATATGATGAGATTCACATGATAATCCAGGTACTAGATACTCAAGATGTCCATAACCGGGGACACAGCTAACCATGATTAGTTTATACACTCTGCAGAGGTTTGCGCACTTTTCCCCACAAGACTCGATCTCCTCCGTCGGATTTCTCGCACTACATGGTGTTTGAGAAACGGATGACCGAGACATAGTCTTTCAGAAGTGCTAGCACCTTACGAACGGGTAGACCGTACCAACCTACATCCCAAACATCTGATAGTCTACCACTGTAAGAGTTCGCACGACTTAGTCAACTATGCTAGAGCCAATAATAGCTTCTGGCTGCACATGGAAGTTTCTAGCATGAATAATCTCATGATCCCTTTGAGCCTGGGTGGCGGTCCAAAAGAAAAACAGACAATTGCTAGAATACCTAGGTGCCTCAATCCACCCAGATGTGTATTTAAGTTGCCACCTTAGATAAACCATTAATTTAACAATCTCACATATGTCATGGAAACACTCACCCAATCCACGTCTACTAGCATAGCATGGCATAATAAGCTAACATAGAAGTAACTCCCAAAGGTTTGATAATAACAGGTAATAGGTACTACCTCAACTACTTCCCAAACCCACAATTTAATTAGATCCTAACCATGCAGTGTGTGAGGATTGATCTAATGCAATAAAACTGGGTAGTAGGAGGTATGATCAAAGTGTTACTTGCCTTGCTGATGATCCGCAAAACCTAGCGATTCGAAGTAGCAAGCGGCGCACTCCGAGTACTCTATTGCAAAAACAAGCATACAATAAGTACTCAACTAATGCACAGCTAAAACTCAAATAAGCGATATAACCAGAAGGTTCAACTTAAGAACTCCGGTTGGCAAAAAGAATCAAATCGAACGAAGCAACGAAAGACAAACGACAAATGAAACAGGCTTCGTTTACTATTATGGATCTACGGCAATTTTTACAGTGGCAAAATCTTGTTTGAGTTGGTTAAACGGAAAGAGGGTTTCGAGACGAAACCCCAGGCGTTGAATCGCCTGATTCCGATAAACGAGTGAAAAGTTATACTAAAATGAACATCGGATCAGAGATCGCGATCAAAAAAATCGTGGATTTAATCCGAGAAAAATAAAAACGACGAATGTTCGTTAAAACGAATGGGCAAACGCTTGCTAGATAAATAAACCGGAAAAACCGATCTATTTTAAAAAATGAAACTAAAAAAACCGAACGGACCGACGGAAAACCGATCGGTTTTTAAAAAAACCAGCGACGAGATCTACCTCCGGCGGCGGCGGATCTGGCGGTCCGGCGAGGCGGCGCGGCGGCGGTCCGGCGGCGGTCCAAAAATCCCGAAATAAATTTTCCCCGGCTTATAAAATCAAGCCGCATAGGATGAACATTTATTTGGGGCCTAAATGCAATTTTGAAATACGCACATTTTTCCTAAATTCAAATAAAACCAAAATAAAATCTTATTTGAATTTTTTATTAAATACTCAATATTTCTTTATTTTGGGAAAGTCATTTTATTCCCTCTCTCATATTTTTGTAATAGAAATAATTGAAGATAAAATAAATAAAATCAAATGATCCTATTTTCAAAATTTGAGAAAACTCAAATATGAAAATAACGAAATCCCCAACTCTCTCCGAGGGTCCTTGAGTTGCGTAGAATTTCTAGGGTCAACCAAAATGCAGTAAAATATGATATGGAAGGATGATCTAATGTATAACATTCCAAATTGAAAATTTGGGATGTTACAATTCGCAAACGCCACCCAGAGGTCTTATATATTTATGATATACTTTATCCCAAGGCGGGTCATGTCCGACATCCTCTTAACCCGTCTGATTCAAACTACCAGGGGACTTCTCATTCTTCCTCTAGCGAGTCAACGGGAACTCAAATCCCAACTTTCTAGAATGTAACTCGGTGAGAATATATTCAGTCATTCAAACTTTATGTCTGATCATTATACTGACCTCTTTATGCTTATTATTTTCAGAGGCCAGGCCAAACCCAGCAAGAAGGCGAAGCTGACTAAGCCGGTCAACGACTCCGATCTGTCTGAACCGAAAAAACAATAGCCAAAACCTTCTAACCCAATTGCTGAGGCCACCCTTGATGATCCACCACCACAAGATCATGAAACCTCCATAGATCATAAGCTGCCAAGCCCAATTAAACCTGCTGAAGAGAAGAGTGAGGATGTTGTTGTCACTGGGTTTTGGATTCACAGCCCTGGGTCAACCTACTACCTTATCTAAGCACAATGCCAAGGAAGAAATTTCTGCTGAAGATAAAGGCAAGTGTAAGGTGGATTTGGAGAGCTACACCCATTTCAGCTCCCAAGACATCCACTCTGGTTACTTGAATCGTCTGTACACCAGCCATGACTTTGAGGCCAGCTTGGTCAATTTGATGAAGGAACGCTATGAGGTAATTTAATCACCATTCTCTTTCATACCTATTTGTCTATCAGCCGCCAAGTCTATAGGATATGATAGAATTTTGAATATGTTGTACACTTTCTAGTTGCCATAAAGAATCACACATCATCACTAGTAGCCCCAAGGGCCAACTTAAATCCCATGCTAAGCCGGGACTTTAAATAGTAATAAGGACCTTTGCATTCGTAGCCCCCAAGGGTCGGCTTAACAAGGATGTTAAGTCGAGACTTTAAGTAACAAAGAGCAACTTTGCATCTGTAGCCCCCAAGGGTCAGCTTAACAAGTATGTTAAGTTGAGACTAATCATCTTATATGAAGTCAATAACCCAATTCGTAGCCTTCATAAACCAGATTATATCAGTTGTCCGGGACAGCAAATAATCTTGCTATGAAGAAAGAGCAATATGCATTAGCCCCCAAGTGCCAAGTATAATACATGTTTTGTGCTTAGGAATTCAGAAAATTTCCTTTAAGAGCAATATACATTAGCCCCCCAAGTGCCAAGGAAAATACTTGTATTGTGCTTGGGACTTCAATAATAATCACACTCATAGTATCTGTCCTTGCTTATACCACAGGCTGAACTTTCTGAGGACTCATAGCTTAATGATCTGAAGGCCAATATAAAGACTCAACAATCTAAAACATCTAAGGCCAAATCAGAATTGAAGATTGCTTTAGAGAGCATTGAGCAGCTCAAGGAAAACTGCAATACTGACAAAGATGGCTGGGAAACTGAAAAAGCAGCTCTATTGAAGAGGGCAGAAGATGCTGAAGCTGCACTTAAACTGGTGACCGAGGAGTTATCCGGCTTAAAACAACAAATCAATACCATGTCAGTAGCCATCTTTGGTAAGAACATGTCTCCCTTGCGCCTTAATAATCATATCATAAACGACTGCCAGCTTACCCATACCCTTACTGATATAGGTTCTCAGAGCGCTAAGTTGGACTCAAATATGCGCATCCGGCCTAAAGTTGTCTGCACTCTTGTAGAACAGTTATATACCGGCGCCCAACGAACCATTGCTGCTACACTGCACAAGAAAACCCCTTCAACACTCATCAAAGACACACTGGAGCAGTTATCCGTGCTGCCCCGAAGGATTGACGACTTAAAATGGGGAGCTTCTAGAGCCGGTGCCTTGACTACCCTAAGTCGGGCAAAGGCATGGAAAGCAGATCTTGATCCTGAGGACTTGGCCAATGGTTACCCTAGCGTTAAAGAAGACGGATCTGCCTTTAGTGTTGATGACTTTTCAGCAATAGCAAGAGCAATGCGTCCTTTGGCAAGTAAACTGGCTGACGAAACCAACCTATCCTCATACCAGGCGGCTATGATGCCAAATACAAGAAAGTGAATGCGCCGGTTCATGAGCCAAAGGATCTCATCCCACCTATTCGTAAGCACACCTTCGCCCCTGACATTGATCCAGCAAACCTTTTTGATGATGAAGCTGTGTTTAGAGTGTTGACCAATATCAACTGGGCTACGCCTGACTTCCAGGTGATGAATAATCAAGGAGCTGAAGATGAAGAAGAGGCGCAAGATGACGCAAAGGCTTCAACCCACCAACAGTCGTGAACCGATTGATGAAGCATAATACTTTGTTGTGTTAACATCAAAACACTTATCCTCATTGGGCCATCAGATGCCTTGTAATAGGCTAGTTAAACTCTTGATCTGCCATGCCGTCGTGCATGTTTTGTTTTACATGATACTGCTGATCTGCCACTTATGCTTATGATTTCATCAATTGTGTGTACCAGGTTTATTATTTTACCTGCACACAAACAGATCACAAGTACCCTGGCGGTTTACCGCAGGGCGGGTCACAATATCCTATAAAAAACCACTGGTGACTGTGATATCTACTCACCCTACCGGCTTTATGAGACTTGTGCAATAAGGGTTATAACCCGCAATTTGGTAGCTCAACACCAAAGACAGTAAGGGGGTAACATCCCAAATATGGGACATAGTCAGGGCTGCTTGGCCCGAATTGTGAAAATGATAAATAGAAAAGGGGCGGTATAAATCCACTATGAATAAAAATCCAGAAAAAACGAGGCTTTCATAGGCTTCCAAGCCCAAATCTCAAACTGAAATCTTACTTCAATGGAAATAGCGTGATAGCCACTGGAGTATCCTTGCTTTCCGTGAGCCGGCTCTCACTTGACCCAATCAATGTTTTAACCTGGATAAGTTCAGGGTCTTATTTTAAAAGATTGACTTATCGAGAGTACACGGGGTCGGAGTAGCACCGTCCAAACAGGCAGGTTTAACCAAGTTTCAAGGAAGGCGGCTTAATAGTCTGGGTTTATCCTTGCTTTCCGTAAGCCAGCTCTCTCATGACCTAATCAACATTTTAACCTTAACGAGTTCAGGGTCTTATTTAAAGATTGATTGTTAAGAACGTGGCGGTTCATTCAGGATTACCTGGTGGAGAGGCATCTTGCATACAGGCAGGATTACCCAGATTTTTGGTGAATACACCTGGCGTCCAGGCCAATCAAAGGGTGAATATAGTTGTGTTCATTGAACAGAAAGCCCCCAGGTGATATGTTTCTGAGTTGTGCTCAGAGGGTACCTATGTTTGAGTTGTGCTATCCATCAAGCCCTCTTTGGTCCCTATAACTCAGGCGTCAAGCCTCTTAAGTGATTATATGAGGTTAACAATAAAGACTCAGCTTTAGAGAAACGAAACAACAGAGGCCCTGATGTATCAGGGATGCCGGCTTTATTATATTCATCATAATATATACATTGTCAAAATATGTACATCACAAGAGCCGATGGCTCAAGTATAATAAGGCCGAAGATGAGCAATCTTCCACGGCCGGCGGATCTCCTCCTCCGACACGCGTGAGTCCTTGTGGTCTCGAACATCGATAAGGTAGTATGACCCATTGTTTAGATTTTTGTTGACCACAAAAGGCCCTTCCCATGGCGGGGCTAATTTGTGCATATCAGTTTGATCCTGAATAAGTCTGAGCACTAAGTCACCTTCTTGAAAGGTTTTGGTTTTAACCCGGCGGCTGTGATAATGGCGCAGATCTTGCTGGTAAATCGCCGAACAAGCCGCTGCAAGGTCATACTCTTCATCCAACAGGTCAAGTGCATCCTGACGTGTTTTTTCATTATCAGCTTCAACGTAAGCCGCCACACGGGGCGAGTCGTGACGGATGTCACTAGGGAGAACCGCCTCTGCTCCGAAAACCATGAAGAAAGGCGTGTAATGTTGGGGAACGTAGCAGAATTTTAAAATTTTCTACGCATCACCAAGAACAATCTATGGAGTCATCTAGCAACGAGGGAAAGGAGAGTGCATCTACATACCCTTGTAGATCGCGAGCGGAAGCGTTCAAGAGAACGGGGTTGATGGAGTCGTACTCGTCGTGATCCAAATCACCGATGACCTAGCGCCGAACGGACGGCACCTCCGCGTTCAACACACGTATGGTTGGGAAGACGTCTCCTCCAACTTGATCCAGCAAGGGGGAAGGAGAAGTTGATGGAGATCCAGCAGCACGACAGCGTGGTGGTGGAAGCAACGGTGATCTCGGTAGGGCTTCGCCAAGCTCAGGGAGAGGGAGAGGTGTCACGGGAGGGAGAGGGAGGCGCCAGGGGTTAGGGTGCGGCTGCCCTCTCCCCCCCCCACTATTTATAGGACCCCTAGGGGGGCGCCGGCCCTAGGAGATGCCATCTCCAAGGGGCGGGGCGGCGGCCAAGGGGGTGGAGTGCCCCCCAAGCCAAGTGGGGCGCCCCCACCCCTAGGGTTTCCAACCATGGGCGCAGGGGAGGCCCATGGGGGGCGCACCAGCCCATCTGGGGCTGGTTCCCCTCCCACTTCAGCCCATGGGGCCCTCCGGGATAGGTGGCCCCACCCGGTGGACCCCCGGGACCCTTCTGGTGGTCCCGGTACAATACCGATTACCCCGAAAACCTTCCCGATGGCCGAAACTTGACTTCCTATATATAAATCTTCACCTCCGGACCATTCCGGAACTCCTCGTGACGTCCGGGATCTCATCTGGGACTCCGAACAACTTTCGGGTTACCATATACTAATATCTCAACAACCCTAGCGTCACCGAACCTTCAGTGTGTAGACCCTACGGGTTCAGGAGACACGCAGACATGACCGAGACGACTCTCCGGTCAATAACCAACAGCGGGATCTGGATACCCATGTTGGCTCCCACATGCTCCTCGATGATCTCATCGGATGAACCATGATGTCGAGGATTCGATCAATCCCGTATACAATTCCCTTTGTTAATCGGTATGTTACTTGCCCGAGGCTCGATCGTCGGTATCCCAATACCTCGTTCAATCTCGTTACCGGCAAGTCACTTTACTCGTACCGTAATGCATGATCCCGTGATCAACCACTTGATCACATTGAGCTCATTATGATGATGCATTACCGAGTGGGCCCAGAGATACCTCTCCGTCATACGGAGTGACAAATCCCAGTCTCGATTCGTGCCAACCCAACAGACACTTTCGGAGATACCTGTAGTGTACCTTTATAGTCACCCAGTTACGTTGTGACGTTTGGCACACCCAAAGCACTCCTACGGTATCCGAGAGTTGCACAATCTCATGGTCTAAGGAAATGATACTTGACATTCGGAAAAGCTATAGCAAACAAACTACACGATCTTTGAGCTATGCTTAGGATTGGGTCTTGTCCATCACATCATTCTCCTAATGATGTGATCCCGTTATCAATGACATCCAATGTCCATAGTCAGGAAACCATGACTATCTTTTGATCAACGAGCTAGTCAACTAGAGGCTCACTCGGTACGTGTTGTGGTCTATGTATTCACACATGTATTACGATTTCCGGATAACACAATTATAGCATGAACAATAGACAATTATCATGAACAAAGAAATATAATAATAACCATTTTATTATTGCCTCTAGGGCATATTTCCAACAGTCTCCCACTTGCACTAGAGTCAATAGACTAGTTACATTGTGATGAATCAAACACCCATGCAGTTCTGGTGTTGATCACGTTTTGCTCTAGGGAGAGGTTTAGTCAACGGATCTACCACATTCAGGTCCGTATGTACTTTACAAATATCTATGTCTCCATTTTGAACACTTTCACGAATGGAGTTGAAGCGACGCTTGATATACCTGGTCTTCTTGTGAAACCTGGGATCCTTGGCAAGGGCAATAGCTCCAGTGTTGTCACAGAAGAGAGTCATCGGGCCCGACGCATTGGGTATGACTCCTAGGTCGGTAATGAACTCCTTCGCCCAGATTGCCTCTTGTGCTTCCTTCGAGGCTGCCATGTACTCCGCTTCACATGTAGATCCCGCCACAATGCTTTACTTGCAACTGCACCAGCTTACTGCCCCACCATTCAAAATATACATGTATCCGGTTTTGTGACTTAGAGTCATCCAGATCTGTGTCGAAGCTAGCATCGACGTAACCCTTTACGACAAGCTCTTCGTCACCTCCATAAACGAGAAACATATCCTTAGTCCTCTTCAGGTACTTTAGGATATTCTTGACCGCTGTCCAGTGTTCCATGCAGGGATTACATTGGTACCTTCCTACCAAACTTACGGCAAGGTTTACATCAGGTCTGGTACACAGCATAGCATACATGATAGACTCTATGGCCGAGGCATAGGGGATGACACTCATCTTTTCTCTATCTTCTGCCGTGGTCGGGCATTGAGCCGTGCTCAATCTCGTACCTTGCAATACAGGAAAGAACCCCTTCTTTGACTGATCCATTTTGAACTTCTTCAATATCTTGTCAAGGTACGTACTCTGTGAAAGACCAATGAGGCGTCTCGATCTATCTCTGTAGATCTTGATGCCTAATATGTAAGCAGCTTCTCCAAGATCCTTCATTGAAAAACACTTGTTCAAGTAGGCCTTTATGCTTTCCAAGAATTCTATATCATTTCCCATCAACAGTATGTCATCCACATACAATATGAGAAATGCTAGAGAGCTCCCACTCACTTTCTTGTAAATGCAGGCTTCTCCATAAGTCTGCGTAAACCCAAACGCTTTGATCATCTCATCAAAACGAATGTTCCAACTCCGAGATGCTTACACCAGCCCATAGATCGAGCGTTGGAGCTTGCACAACTTGTCAGCATTCTTAGGATCGATAAAACCTTCCGGCTGCATCATATACAATTCTTCCTTAAGGAAACCATTAAGGAATGTCATTTTGACGTCCATTTGCCGTATATCATAATCATAGAATGCGACAATTGCTAACATGATTCGGACGGACTTCAGCTTCGCTACGGGTGAGAAAGTCTTGTCGTAGTCAACCCCCTGAACTTGTCGATAACCCTTAGCGACAAGCCGAGCTTTATAGATGGTTACATTACCATCCGCGTCTGTCTTCTTCTTAAAGATCCATTTATTTTCTATGGCTCGCCGATCATCGAGCAAGTCAGTCAAATTCCATACTTTGTTTTCATACATGGATCATATCTCGGATTTCATGGCTTCCAGCCATTTTTCAGAATCTGGGCCTGCCATCGCTTCCTCATAGTTCGAAGGTTCACCGTTGTCTAACAACATGATTTCCAGGACAGGGTTGCCATACCACTCTGGTGCGGAACGTGTCCTTGTGGACCTATGAAGTTCAGTACCAACTTGATATGAAGTTTCATGATCATCATCATTAACTTCCTCTCTAGTCGGTGCAGGCACCTCAGGAACAATTTCCTGAGCTGCGCCACTCCCCGGTTCAAGAGGTGATACTTCATCAAGTTCTACTTTCCTCCCACTTATTTCTTTCGAGAGAAACTCTTTCTCTAGAAAGGATCCATTCTTGGCAACAAAGATCTTGCCTTCGGATCTGAGGTAGAAGGTCTACCCAATGGTTTCTGTAGGGTATCCTATGAAGATGCATTTTTCCGATTTGGATTCGAGCTTTTCAGGTTGAAGTTTCTTGACATAAGCATCGCATCCCCAAACTTTTAGAAACGACAGCTTAGGTTTCTTCCCAAACCATAATTCATACGGTGTCCTATCAACAGATTTCGATGGAGCCCTATTTAAAGTGAATGCGGCATTTTTAAATCATAGCCCCAAAATGACAGTGGTAAATCGGTAAGAGACATCATAGATCGCACCATATCCAATAGAGTGCGATTATGATGTTCGGACACACCATTACGCTGAGGTGTTCTAGGCGGCATGAGTTGTGAAACTATTCCACATTTCCTTAAGTGTGTGCCAAATTCGTGACTCAAGTATTCTCCCCCACGATCTGATCGCAAGAACTTGATTTTTCTGTCACGTTGATTTTCAACCTCACTCTGAAATTCCTTGAACTTTTCAAAGGTCTCAGATTTGTGTTTCATAGTAGACATACCCATATCTACTCAAGTCATCAGTGAGGGTGAGAACATAGCGATAGCCACCGCGAGCCTCAACACTCATTGGACCGCACACATCAGTATGTATGATTTCCAATAAGTTGGTTGCTCGCTCCATTGTTCCTGAGAACGGAGTTTTGGTCATTTTACCCATGAGGCATGGTTCGCACGTGTCAAATGATTTGTAATCAAGAGACTCCAAAAGTCCATATGCATGGAGCTTCTTCATGCGTTTGACACCTATGTGACCAAGGCGGCAGTGCCACAAGTATGTGGGACTATCATTATCAACCTTACATCTCTTGGTGTTCACACTATGAATATGTGTAACATTACACTCGAGATTCATTAAGAATAAACCATTCACATGCGGAGCATGACCATAAAACATATCTCTCATACAAATAGAACAACCATTATTCTCGGATTTAAATGAGTAGCCATCTCGAATTAAACGAGATCATGATACAATGTTCATGCTCAAAGCTGGCACTAAATAACAATTATTGAGGTTTAAAACTAATCCCGTAGGTAAATGTAGAGGCGGCGTGCCGACGGCGATCACATCGACCTTGGAACCATTCCCGACGCGCATCGTCACCTCGTCCTTCACCAGTCTTCGCTTATTCCGCAGCTCCTGCTTTGAGTTACAAATGTGAGCAACTGCACCGGTATCAAATACCCAGGAGCTACTATGAGTACTAGTAAGGTACACATCAATTACATGTATATCACATATACCTTTAGTGTTGCCGGCCTTCTTGTCCGCTAAGTATTTCGGGCAGTTCCGCTTCTAGTGACTACTTCCCTTGCAATAAAAACACTCAGTCTCGGGCTTGGGTCCATTCTTTGGCTTCCTCCCGGCAGCTTGCCTACCGGGCGCGGCAACTCCCTTGCCGTCCTTCTTGAAGTTCTTTTTACCCTTGCCTTTCTTGAACTTAGTGGTTTTATTCACCATCAACACTTGATGTTCCTTTTTGATTTCCACCTCTGCTGATTTCAGCATTGAATATACCTCAGGAATGGTCTTTTCCATCCCCTGCATATTGAAGTTCATCACAAAGCTCTTGTAGCTCGGTGGAAGCGACTGAAGGATTCTGTCAATGACCGCGTCATCCGGGAGATTAACTCCCAGCTAAGTCAAGCAGTTATGCAACCCAGACATTTTGAGTATGTGCTCACTGACAGAACTATTTTCCTCCATCTTACAACTGAAGAACTTGTCAGAGACTTCATATCTCTCGACCCGGGCATGAGCTTGGAAAACCATTTTCAGCTCTTCGAACATCTCATATGCTCCGTGTCGCTCAAAACGCTTTTGGAGCCCCGGTTCTAAGTTGTAAATCATCCCGCACTGAACGAGGGAGTAATCATCAGCACGTGACTGCCAAGCGTTCATAACGTCTTGGTTCTCTGGGATGGGTGCGTCACCTAGCGGTGCTTCTAGGACATAATCTTTCTTGGCAGCTATGAGGATGATCCTTAGGTTCCGGACCCAGTCCGTATAGTTGCTGCCATCGTCTTTCAGCTTGGTTTTCTCTAGGAACGCGTTGAAGTTGAGGGCAACATTAGCGTTGGCCATTTGATCTACAAGACATAGTGTAAAGATTTTAGACTAAGTTAATGATAATTAAGTTCATCTAATCAAATTATTCAATGAACTCCCACTCAGATAGACATCCCTCTAGTCATCTAAGTGAAACATGATCCGAGTCAACTAGGCCGTGTCCGATCATCACGTGAGACGGACTAGTCAACATCGATGACCATCTTCATGTTGATCGTATCTTCTATACGACTCATGCTCGACCTTTCGGTCTTCCGTGTTCCGAGGCCATGTATGTACATGCTAGGCTCGTCAAGTTAACCTAAGTGTATTGCGTGTGTAAATCTGGCTTACACCCGTTGTATTCGAACGTTAGAATCTATCACACCCGATCATCACCTGGTGCTTCGAAACAACGAACCTTCGCAACGGTGCACAGTTAGGGGGAACACTTTCTTGAAATTATTATGAGGGATCATCTTATTTAAGCTACCGTCGTTCTAAGCAAATAAGATGCAAAACATGATAAACACCACATGCAATCAAATAGTGACATGATATGGCCAATATCATTTGCTCCTTTTGATCTCCATCTTCGGGGCTTCATGATCATTATTGTCACCGGCATGACACCATGATCTCCATTATCGTGTCTTCTTGAAGTTGTCTTGTCATCTATTACTTCTACTACTATGGCTAACGCTTTAGCAATAAAGTAAAGTAATTACATGACGTTTATGTTGACACGCAGGTCATAAATAAATTAAGACAACTCCTATGGCTCCTGCCGGTTGTCATACTCATCGAAATGCAAGTCGTGATTCCTATTACAACAACATGATCAATCTCATACATCACATATATCATTCATCACATCCTTTTGGCCATATCACATCACATGGCACATGCTGCAAAAACAATTTAGACGTCCTCTAATTGTTGTTGCAAGTTTTTACGTGGCTGGTATAGGTTTCTAGCAAGAACGTCTCTTACCTACGCCAAAACCACAACATGATATGCCAATTTCTATTTACCCTTCATAAGGACCCTTTTCATCGAATCCGATTCGACTAAAGTGGGAGAGACAGACACCCGCCAGCCACCTTATGCAACTAGTGCATGTCAATCTGTGGAACCAGTCTCACGTAAGCGTACGTGTAAGGTCGGTCCGGGCCGCTTCATCCCACGATGCTGCCGAATCAAGATAAGACTAGTAACGGCAAGAAAATTGACAATATCCATGCCCACAACTGCTTTGTGTTCTACTCGTGCATAGAAACTACGCATAGACCTAGCTCATGATGCCACTTTTGGGGAACGTAGCAGAATTTTAAAATTTTCTACGCATCACCAAGATCAATCTATGGAGTCATCTAGCAACGAGGGAAAGGAGAGTGCATCTACATACCCTTGTAGATCACGAGCGGAAGCGTTCAAGAGAACGGGGTTGATGGAGTCGTACTCGTCGTGATCCAAATCACCGATGACCTAGCGCCGAACGGACGGCACCTCCGCGTTCAACACACGTACGGTTGGGAATACGTCTCCTCCAACTTGATCCATCAAGGGGGAAGGAGAGGTTGATGGAGATCCAGCAGCACGACGGCGTGGTGGTGGAAGCAACGGTGATCTCGGCAGGGCTTCGCCAAGCTCAGGGAGAGGGAGAGGTGTCACGGGAGGGAGAGGGAGGCGCCAGGGGTTAGGGTGCGGCTGCCCTCTCCCCCCCCACTATTTATAGGACCCCTAGGGGGGGCGCCGGCCCTAGGAGATGCCATCTCCAAGGGGGCGGGGTGGCGGCCAAGGGGGTGGAGTGCCCCACAAGCCAAGTGGGGCGCCCCCACCCCTAGGGTTTCCAACCATAGGTGCAGGGGAGGCCCATGGGGGGCGCACCAGCCCATCTGGGGCTGGTTACCCTCCCACTTCAGCCCATGGGGCCCTCCGGGATAGGTGGCCCCACCCGGTGGACCCCCGGGACCCTTCCGGTGGTCCCAGTACAATACTGATTACCCCGAAAACCTTCCCGATGGCCGAAACTTGACTTCCTATATATAAATCTTCACCTTCGGACCATTCCGGAACTCCTCGTGACGTCCGGGATCTCATACGAGACTCCGAAAAACTTTCGGGTTACCGTTTACTAATATCTCAACAACCCTAGCGTCACCGAACCTTAAGTGTGTAGACCCTACGGGTTCGGGAGACACGCAGACATGACCGAGACGACTCTCCGGTCAATAACCAACAGCGGGATCTGGATACCCATGTTGGCTCCCACATGCTCCTCGATGATCTCATCGGATGAACCATGATGTCGAGGTTTCAATCAATCCCATATACAATTCCCTTTGTCAATCGGTACGTTACTTGCCCGAGACTCGATCGTCGGTATCCCAATACCTCGTTCAATCTCGTTACCGGCAAGTCACTTTACTCGTACCGTAATGCATGATCCCGTGATCAACCACTTGATCACATTGAGCTCATTATGATGATGCATTACCGAGTGGGCCCAGAGATACCTCTCCGTCATACGGAGTGACAAATCCCAGTCTCGATTCGTGCCAACCCAACAGACACTTTCGGAGATACCTGTAGTGTACCTTTATAGTCACCCAGTTACGTTGTGACGTTTGGCACACCCAAAGCACTCCTACGGTATCCAGGAGTTGCACAATCTCATGGTCTAAGGAAATGATACTTGACATTCGGAAAAGCTATAGCAAACAAACTACACGATCTTTGAGCTATGCTTAGGATTGGGTCTTGTCCATCACATCATTCTCCTAATGATGTGATCCCGTTATCAATGACATCCAATGTCCATAGTCAGGAAACCATGACTAGCTTTTAATCACCAAGCTAGTCAATTAGAGGCTCACTAGGGACGTGTTATGGTCTATGTATTCACACATGTATTACGATTTCCGGATAACACAATTATAGCATGAACAATGGACAATTATCATGAACAAAGAAATATAATAATAACCATTTTATTATTGCCTCTAGGGCATATTTCCAACATGTAACCCGTAGATCTGTTGGGGGTAGTATTGATACTCCATAACACTGAGGGAAACTCTTCCACCCGACAACCCGGCGTCCTCTGCAAAGGAACCATAAGCCAGGGCTTGATGCCTTTCAAAATCTCTTGATTGGCTCTCTCAGCTTGACCATTAGATTGGGGGTGAGCCACTAATGATACATCAAGTCGAATATGTTCTCTTTGACAAAACTCTTTCATAGCACCCTTGGACAGATTAGTGTCATTATCAGTTATAATGCTGTGGGGAAAGCCAAATCGGAAAATCACCTTTTTGATGAATTGAACCGCCGTCGCCGTGTCACACTTACTAACCGGCTCTCCTTCAACCCACTTTGTAAATTTGTCAACCGCCACCAAAAGGTGGGTCTTTTTATCTTTGGACCTTTTGAAAGGCCCAACCATATCAAGCCCCCAGACTGCAAACGACCAAACAATTGGAATCATCCTCAATTCTAGAGCCGGTACATGAGCTCGTCATGAAATTTTTTGACAACCATCACATTTACTGACCAAATCTTTTGCATCAGTATGAGCTGTCATCCAATAAAATCCGTGACGGAAAGCTTTGGCTACGAGAGACTTAGAGCCGGCATGATGACCACAATCTGCTTCATGAATCTCTCGTAAAATCTCACAGCCTTCCTCGGGAGAAACGCAATGTTGAAACGCCCCTGTGACATTGCGATGATGCAACTCTCCATTGACAATAGTCATTGACTTAGACCGCCGGGTTATCTGCCTGGCCAAAGTTTCATCCTCAAGTAACTCGCCCCAGGTCATATAAGCCAAATATGGAATTGTCCGACCAAGAATAACATGAAAAGCCGCCACCAATTGTGCTTCTGTGTCAGGAATAGCTAGATCTTCCTCTGTAGGCAATTTGACTGAAGGGTTATGTAGAATATCCAGGAAAGTGTTAGGTGGCACCGGCTTACGCTGTGACCCTAACTCGCTTAAAGCATTAGCCGCCTCATTTTTCCTGCGATCAACATGCTCAACTTGATAACCTTTGAAGTGACCAGCGATGACATCAACCTCTCGGTGATAAGCCGCCATGAGTGGATCCTTGGAATATCAAGTGCCAGAAACTTGCTGAGCTACCAAATCTGAGTCGCCGAAACATCTAACTCGGCTTAAGTTCATCTCCTTAGCCATCCGAAGACCATGTAGCAAGGCCTCATACTCAGCTGCATTGTTAGTACAAGGGAACATCAAGCAGAGAACGTAAGAAAATTTATCACCTCGTGGGGAAGTCAAAACAACTCCAGCCCCTGAGCCCTCCAACTGCCTGGATCCATCAAAGTGAATAGTACAATATGTGTTATCCAATTTTTCCTCAGGCATCTGCAGCTCTATCCAATCGTTTATGAAATCAACAAGTGCTTGAGACTTGATGGTTGTTCGAGGCATATACTTCAAACCATGAGGTCCAAGCTCAATGGCCCACTTGGCTACCCGACCTATAGCTTCTCTGTTTTGAATAATATCTCCTAAAGGAGTAGAACTCACCACGGTGATGGGATGACCCAGAAAATACTGCTTGAGCTTTCGACTAGCCATGAACTCTCCATACACAAGCTTCTACCAATGCAGATACCTCTGCTTGGACTCAATAAGCACCTCACTAATATAGTAAACCGGCCGCTGACCGGATGCTCCTTGCCTGATTCCTTCCTTTCCACCACAATGGCTACACTAACAGCTCAGCTATTAGCAGCCACATATAACAGCAAAGGCTCTTTACTAATGGGAGCAGCAAGAACAGGTGGCTTAGCCAATTGTTTCTTCAAAGCCTCAAATGCCTGATCAGCGGCATCACTCCGGACAAAGTGATCTATCTTCTTCATCATCTGGTACAAAGGGATAGCCTGTCACTCAATCGGCTTATGAACCGGCTTAAAGCCGCAATACGACCCGCCAGACGTTGAACATCATTGATACACGCCGGTTTCTCCAGAGAGGTGATAGCCTTTATTTTCTCCGGGTTAGCTTCAATACCCTGTTCCGAAACCAGAAAACCCAAGAGCTTGCCCGCTGGCACACCAAAAAACACATTTGGCCGGGTTAAGCATCATATTGTAGACCCGGAGATTGTCAAATGTCTCCTTCGAATCATCTATCAGGGTCTCCTTGTTTCTGGAATTTACCATAATATCATCCACTTAAGCATGAACATTGCGCCCAATTTGATCATGAAGGCAATTTTGCACACACCGTTGGTAAGTTGCCTGGGCACTCTTGATCCCAAAAGGCATAGACACGTAACAGAAGGCTACAAAGGGAGTGATAAAAGTTTTCTTCTCTTGGTACTTAACTGCCATCTTGATCTGATGATAACCAGAATATGCATCCAAAAAGCTCAAACGCTCACAACTCGTCATAATATCAATAATCTGATCAATACGGGGTAGAGCAAAGGGATCAGCCGGACAAGCCTTGTTTAAGTCCGTATAATCCACACACATGCGCCAGGTGTCGTTTTTCTTAAGCACCAGCACCGAGTTAGCCAACCATTCAGGATGAAAAACTTCAACGATAAAACCGGCCGCCAAGAGCTGGGCCACTTCTTCACCAATAGCCTTGCGCCTTTCTTCATTGAAACGACGAAGAAACTCCTTTACCGGTTTAAACTTTGGATCAATATAGAGAGTGTGCTCAGCGAGTTCCCTCGGTACACCTAGCATGTCTGAAGGCTTCCATGAAAAGATGTCCCGGTTCTCATAGATGAACTTGATGAGAGCGCTTTCCTATTTCGGATCCAGATTAGCACTGATACTGAATTGCTTGGATGAATCGCCAGGAATGAAGTCAACTAGTTTTGTGTCATCCGCTGATTTAAACTTCAACAAGGGGTCAAGCTCTGTGGTTGTCTTTTTCAAGGATGTCATATCCGTCGGGTCAACATTATCCTTGTAAAATTTCAATTCCTCTGTTGCACAAACAAACTCAGCATAAGCAACATCACCTTCCTCACACTCCAAGGCTATCTTGCGACTTCCATAGACTATGATACTGCCCTTGTGACCCAGCATCTTAAGTTGCAAATAAATGTAAAAAGGCCTCGCCGTGAACTTGGCATAAGCCGGCCACCCAAACAGAGCAAGATAAGGGCTCTTGATTTTAACCACTTCAAAGGTCAACGTCTCGGATCTGGAATCATACTGATCCCCAAAGGCAACCTCCAAAGATATTTTTCCCACTGGATATGCCGACCTACCAGGCACCACACCGTGAAAAACAGTGTTCGACAGTTTAAGATTTTTGTCGGTCAATCCCATGCGACGGAAAGTATCATAGTAAAGGATATTTATGCTACTACCTCCATCCATAAGTACCTTAGTGAACTTGTACCCTCCAACCTGAGGCGCCACTACCAGTGCCAAGTGACCCGGATTATCAACCCGGGGCGGGTGGTCCTCACGACTCCAGAGAATAGGGTGTTCAGACCACCGCAAGTAACGGGGAACCGCTGGCTCAATGACGTTCACTGCCCTTTTATGGAGCTTCTGATCCCGCTTGCATAAACTCGTGGTGAAGACATGGTACTATCCACTATTCAACTGCTTCGGATTACTCTGATAACCAGACTGTTGTTGTTGATTCCCCTGACCATTCTGCTGATTATGACCACCCTGATTGCCTTGGCCTTGAAAACTGGAATTTGAGCCGCCACCTCCGTAACCCGGACCGTGAGAGCCGGATCCTGAACCACCATTCAGGCCATGACTATTCTAGAAAAGATGGGAATCCCTGAACTCTTTCACGATAAACAATCCTTCCACAAGTGGGCGGATGGCTTCTCGGGTGTTCTGTGCTTCGGACATGGCTGATCCATTATTGCCTCGAGGTTGAGTTTTGCCCCCCCCCCCCAAACTGAGCTGGCCTCCCCTTGCGGCGCTGGTTGTTATTCCGCACACCAGTGTTGGCCACGAAGTCTAAATTCCCATCAGCTCTGCGCTTACCGTTGCCTCCCTGACCGGTCGGGTTATGCTGCTGCCCTTTCATGCCGCTACTCTTTTTTCCCTTGCCCGGCCTTTCATCATCAAACTCGGGGTCCTTGGTACTATCAGAGTCGGCATACTTGACAAGGGTCTCCATGGGCTCTCCCATGTCACTGCAATGGCGCTTAAGCCGTCCGAGTTTCTGTTTGAGAGGGAGGAAACGGCAATTCTTCTCCAACAGTAGGACCGCTGAACCGACAGTGATACTATCTGACGAGTGTATAATAGTTGATATCCGACGCACCCAGTGGGTTGCTGACTCACCCTCACCTTGGACACAAGAGTCCAAATCCAGGATTGACATAGGCTGCTTGCAAGTGTCTTTGAAGTTTTGGATGAAACGGGCCTTCAGCTCCTCCCATGACCTAATGGAGTTGGCGGGCAACCCCTTCAACCAAGTGCGAGCCGGCCCATCCAACATCAGGGTGAAGTACTTAGCACATGCAGCATTGCTAACATCCAGCATGTCCATGGCCATTATGAGGGCCCTTGAAGTCCTTGGGCAAACGCTCATCGCGCAGAGCCGACACTAAACACGGCATGCCTAAGGTTTTAGAGGTTACGCTTGCCTCCATTGAAACTGTCGGATAAACCGGAGAGTCCAGATGAGCCGCGTTGTGAGCCGCCAGCTGGGCTGCCAGCTCAGCCTCTCGTCGTGCTCTTCCCTGGTCCACCAAGTCCTGAGCTTCACCGCCGCATGCTGGGTTATGCCCGCGAGGCTGGTCTCGGCGCCATTTGCTGCTTGAAACTGCTGGGGAGACAATGCGCCTGCTGTAACTCCGGCTCGGACGAGGGGTTGAATGAATCCGCTCGCGACTATAAGAATAAGCCGCCTGCTAAGCCACGGCTGTCTGAAGAAGTTCCCTCGCCCGCCGTGTCTCTATTGCGGCCGGAGACTCGCCTTCAACTGGCAAAGCCGTCAATTGTGATGCCGCGGCAATCAAATTATCCAAAGGGTTAGAATAATGACCCGGTGGCGTCAAATATGCTGAGGCGGGGTATTGTTTACATGTGGAGAGCCCATCGTGCACGGCTGAACCGGCACTCCCGCCCTAGGTGCTTCGACCGTCCGGTTTACCACCAGCGAGTTACTGGTTCCCGCTCCAATCATGTTGAAGAGGTTCCTCGGCTCATAAACCGAGGGAAGATGACTCTGATGCCTCCTTCTCATGACCTCATTTGAGGTGTTCTGATCCAATGTGAGCCGAAAGGAGTCCGCTTGAATCTGTTGCGCCTGGGCGTCCAAAGGAGCCTGCTCTGCAGTCATCCTAGCGTTCTTAGCCGCCTACTCTTCCTTGGCTTGAGCTGTCTCATCTCGCAGCTTAGTCACATCCACCTTGTGATGTTCCTGGTTATCTGGGGTTACGTCCACACCCATCAAAGTTACCAAAGCTTCTAATAACTCAGTGAGAGCTTGAGCCGGCGGGCGTGCAGACCCGCCAACACCAGCCAACGCTGCCGCAATGGAAGTCGTAGCTGCAGCGGTTGTCGAACCAAGAGCCGGCTGTGTGCCAGCCATGAAGATCGCGACCCTGTTCGGCGGCTCATGGGGGTCCAGAATACTGTCACCATCAGAACAGCCCCCAACACTACAAAAAATACACTTCCGTGATGATACGTGTTTGTCACAGTAGGTCGCGTTTTTTGTCATGCACGTACATCCATGACGATTTTATGAAAGAATCAAGATAGTCATACATGTGTTGTCGTAGAAGTGTTCCATGACATTACCAAAATTATCATCATGAAAGTGTCCACTTCTATGACGATAAATCGTGCGTCATAGAAGTGCTTTCATCAAGGGTGACCGACACGTGGCATCCACCGTAACCGAACACCGTTAAGCTATCGGGTCCGGTTTTGGATCCGATAACCCGTTAACAGCCCGGACCAATGGGGATTTTCCACGTGTAAAATCATCATTGGCAGGAGGAAACACGTGTCAGCTCCATGTTTGCACAGGTCTCACTCATCCAACGGGCGAGATGCGTCTATGATATGTTGACACGTGGACCGGCCAAAAAGTGGCCCATAAAGTTTAAATGGGCCGGCCCAACTAAAGGTCCGCAAGATTTTGTGGACCATAATGGGCCGGCCCAGCTAAAGTCCCACGAGATTTTGCGGACCATAATGGGCCGGCCCAGCTAAAGGCCCACAAGATTTTTGTGGGCCATAATGGGACGGCTCAGGTAAAGGCCCACAAGATTTTTACGGGCCATAATGGGCCGGCCCAGGTGAAGGCCCACAAGATTTTTGTGGACCATAATGGGCCGGTCCAGCTAAAGGCCCACGAGATTTCACCGACATTAAGGGCCGACCCAGATGTAGGCCCACAAGATTTTGAGGACCCTAGTAGGCCGGCCCATTAACTAGCTGCCATGTTTTGGGCCAAATGTCGGCCCATATTTGATTCAGTCCATTAATGGACTGCCACATTCCGAGCCTAACAATGGCCCATATGAGATCCGGCCCGTTAAAATCCTACCAAGTTCTGGGCCAAATTACGGCCCAGATCAGGTCCGGCCCTTTAAGAGGCTTTGGGCTAAATTATGGCCCATATCAGATTCGGCCCGTCAACTGGACGCTATGCTTTTGGGCCCACTTGCTAAAGGCCCATTTAGTAATTTGACCTGATATTAGTTTCGGCCTGTTAAGGGCCTGTTTAACATTTTGGCCCTATATAAATTTCGGCCTGTTAAAAGCCCGTCATATAGTTGGGCCTAACTACGGCCCGGTTTGCATCCGGCCTGCTCGCAGCCAATAATCTGATTGGGCCAAACAAGGACCGAGACAGTTTTGGCCTATTAAAAGCTCGTGATTTGATTGGCACAATCATGGGTCGGGGTCCATTTCAGGCTGCTGCCAGCCTATGAGCTATTCAGCACGTTTCAGGCCCAACCTACTTCTCAGCCTCCTAAAAGCCCATTGAGTTTTCTTGCGAAAAGAGGGCCGGCGGTTTACTCGGCCTATTAAAGGCCTGAATCTACTAGTGGGCCAGTTTACATTTAGGCCTTTTAGCAGACCAAGATGACAGGGCCCATGATGCGGATCATACATCGTGATTGCATGACGGCCCAATTATGTATCGTAATTTTACAGTTTGGCCGGTTTACTGCGAAGACAAGTGTCGGTGTCAAAACCGGCGGATCTCGGGTAGGGGGTCCTGAACTATGCGTCTAAGGCGGATGGTAACAGGAGGCAGGGGACACAATGTTTTACCTAGGTTCGGGCCCTCTTGATGGAGGTAAAACCCTACGTCCTGCTTGATTAATATTGATGATATGGGTAGTACAAGAGTAGATCTACCACGAGATCGGAGAGGCTAAACCCTAGAAGCTAGCCTATGGTATGATTGTATGTTATAGTAGTTGTGTCCTACGGACTAAAACCCTCCGGTTTATATAGACACCGGAGAGGGTTAGGGTTACACAAGGTCGGTTACAAAGGAGGAGATATCCATATCCGTATTGCCTAGCTTGCCTTCCACGCCAAGTAGAGTCCCATCCGGACACGAGACGAAGTCTTCAATCCTGTATCTTCATAGTCTAAAAGTCCGGCCAATGGAGATAGTCCGGCTGTTCGGAGACCCCCTAATCCAGGACTCCCACAGTAGCCCCTGAACCAGGCTTTCAATGATGATGAGTAGTATTGTCTTCGGCATTGCAAGGCGGGTTCCTCCTCCGAATATACCACGGAAGAATTTGAATATAAGGATAGTGTCCGACCCTGCAAAATAAGTTCCACATACCACCGTAGAGAGAATAATATTTCCAAAAATCCAATTTGCTGACTCGTTTTGGTAACACAACATTACGTCATGGCCCGGTGATTATTCGAACCGCTTCCTTTAACTAGCCCCGCACATAACGCGGGGCAGTTTTTTGACACGTCTTGTCAAAGCAGAGATCGTGTCCCCTTATCACGGGATTCTCATCAATACGGGTGTGGGTAACCCAACCACACCATCGATTATGGTGCTTGGAGGATAAGCGAGTTTTACCAGGCTAGTGGGGACGCTTAGTTTCGTCCGCCCATATAAAGGGATAAGGATTTACCTTTTCATCCACGCCTTCTTCCTCCTTTGCTCATCCATTTTCGCGCACTCGAGCTCCAACACCCAAGTCCACATCCCTTCCCTCAACCTTCTCCAAACATGTTCGGAGCGGGAGGCAAATGGATGGCTTCCTCCGTTACGGAGGGACATATCAAGAAGTTGCGCGGAGCCGGATACTTAGCCACGAATATCGCGCATCGGCTACCCGCTGCGGGGCAGATCGTCCCTACCCCGGAACCTCACGAGAGGGTAGTTTTCCTCCACCACTTCCTCCGTGGACTGGGGTTTCCCCTCCATCCATTCGTCCGTGGTCTCATGTTCTACTACGGGCTGGACTTTCATGATCTGGCACCGAACTTCGTCCTCATCATTTCGGCGTTCATCGCCATGTGTGAGGCTTTCCTTCGCATCTGGCCCCACTTCGGCCTGTGGTTAAAGACCTTCAATATCAAGCCGAAGGTGGTAGGAGGACAACAAGCAGAATGCGGCGGAGCCATGGTGGGCAAAATGCCCAACATTATATGGCTTGAAGGCTCCTTTGTGGAGACAATAAAGGGATGGCAATCGGCATGGTTCTACATCACCGAGCCGTGCGACGCCAAATGGGCGGCGGCCCCCGAGTTTCGATCCGGATTCCCTACACGGCTCACTTCCTGGAAAGAGAAGGGCTTGTCGTGGGGTTCATCGGTGGAGCTGGATGGACTCCAGAAACGTATCCGGAGTATGGCAAGAAAGAAGCTCAAGCTTGTCAACATAGTCCAGGTTATGCTCATCCGTCGGATCCTCCCATGTCAAGAACGGGATTTTAACTTGTGGGAGTTCGACCCGGCTGATGGGGTCCTGGATTAGGGGGTCTCCGGACAGCCGGACTATATCCTTTGGCAGGACTATTGGACTATGAAGATACAAGATTGAAGACTTCATCTCGTGTCCGGATGGGACTCTACTTGGCGTGGAAAGCAAGCTAGGCAATACAGATATGGATATCTCCTCCTTTATAACCGACCTTGTGTAACCCTAACCCTCTCCGGTGTCTATATAAACCGGAGGGTTTTAGTCCGTAGGACACAACAACCACAACATACAATCATACCATAGGCTAGCTTCTAGGGTTTAGCCTCTCTGATCTCGTGGTAGATCTACTCTTGTACTACCCATATCGTCAATATTAATCAAGCAGGACGTAGGGTTTTACCTCCATCAAGAGGGCCCGAACCTGGGTAAAACATTGTGTCCCTTGTCTCCTGTTACCATCCGCCTAGACACACAGTTCGGGACCCCCTACCCGAGATCCGCCGGCTTTGACACAGACATTGGTGCTTTCATTGCGAGTTCCTCTGTGTCGTCGCTGTTAGGCTTGATGGCTCCTACTATCATCAATGGCGATGCAGTCCAGGGTGAGACCTTTCTCCCCGGATAGATCTTCGTATTCGGCGGCTTTGCACTGCGGGCCAATTCGCTTGGCCATCTGGAGCAGATTGAAAGTTACGCCCCTGGCCACCAGGTCAGGTTTGGAAGCTTAAACTACATGGCCGATATCCGCGGAGACTTGATCTTCGACGGATTCGACCCTCTGCCTTGTGCGTCACGCGGTCATGATGTGTGTGGTTTAGCGCTACCATCGGATAGCGTTCAAGAGATCGCACAGGCAGCCGCTCCGACCCTCAATTCGGAGCCAGGTGCGCCTTCCGCGGATGGGTGGATGGACCCCGCCACGGAGGCCTTACCCTCAGCGACGATCGAGCCAAACATCGACCTTACCTTGCACGAGAGCCGTGTTGTTAAACTGTCGGATCCTTCTCCGGCCACGGACTCCGAACCGCCTGCGCCCGTTCCTATCGAATCCGATTGGGCGCCGATCATGGAGTTTACCTCCGCGGATATTTTTCAGCACTCGCCCTTTGGCAACATACTGAACTCATTAAGGTCTCTCTCCTTGTCAGGAGGATCCTGGCCGAACTATGTCCGGCAGGACTGGGATGCGGACGACGAAAAATTCGCGACCCACCCACCACCCACTTAGTAGCCACTATCGATGACTTAACCGACATGCTCGACTTCGACTCCGAAGACATC
The DNA here is from genome assembly GCF_018294505.1 of Triticum aestivum. NCBI lineage: Eukaryota > Viridiplantae > Streptophyta > Magnoliopsida > Poales > Poaceae > Triticum > Triticum aestivum. The sequence goes on along the minus strand of NC_057794.1, from coordinate 85,408,346 downwards.
AACGGTATCGATGACTATGCGGGAGATGAATAGGAACCACTGCCTACGGGGCACTGGACAGCCACCTCATCATACGATATATACATGGTGGATACACCCAAAGATGGCAATGGCGACGAGATAGCAGAGGATGACCCCTCCAAGAAGCAACCCAAGCGCCGACATCAGCGGCGCCGCTCTAAGTCCCGCCAAAGCAAAAGTGGTGATACTGGCACAGGAGATAATAACACTCCGGATAGTGTCGAACACAACAACGATCCCTTCCAACAAGATTTAGAGCAGGAGGATGGAGGAGCCAGCCCTCCTGAGAGAGCGGCAGACGGAGAGGAGGAGGATGACAATTACATGCCCCCCTCCGAAGACGAGGCAAGCCTCGGCGACGACGAATTCGCTGTGCCAGAGGATCCCGTTGAACAAGAGCGCTTCAAACGCCGGCTTATGGCCACAGTAAATAGCCTGAAGAAAAAGCGGCAGCAGCTTCAAGCTGATCAAGATCTGCTAGCTGACAGAAGGACTGAAGTCCTCGCGGTCGAGGAATATAAACTCGAGCGACCCTCCAAGAGTTACACAAAATGCAGGTTGCTACCCTGACTGGAGGAAGAAGCGTATGACGCGGCTGATCGGCCACCTCGTGGCCGCGATAGAGAGGCATTCCAGCCAAAAACTCAGCCCGCACTCCGACGCCATTCAAATAAAATGCATGGGGAGATACGTCAGACCTGCGAGACATATTGGAGGACAAAGCAAAGCATGCAAGATCAATCTACGGATCACGAGGGCGCGCCACCATGCAAGACGATAAACGTCATGCCGGATACGGTAAAAGTAAATCCGGCCGGGCCAAACACAGCGGGCAAGACCCATTCGAGCTGCGTCACGATATAGCCCAATATAGAGGCGCCGCACACCCTTTATGCTTCATAGACGAAGTAATGGATCATCAAATCCCAGAAGGTTTCAAACCTATAAATATTGAATCATACGACGACACTACAGATCGTGCGGTATGGATCGAGGATTTCCTCCTTCACATCCACATGGCCCGCGGTGATGACTTACACGCCATCAAATACCTCCCACTAAAGCTCAAAGGACCAGCACGACATTGGCTTAACAGCTTGCCAGCAGACTCCATTAGCTGTTGGGAAGATCTGGAAGCCGCATTCCTCGATAACTTATGTGCGACCACCAGACGCCGATGACTTGAGCCACATAATTCAGCAGCCAGAAGAGTCGGCCAGACAATTCTGGACTTAGTACCTTACAAAGAAAAATCAAATCGTCGACTGTCCGGATGCAGAGGCCTTAGTGGCTTTCAAACACAACATCCGAGACGAATGGCTAGCCCGGCACCTTGGTCAGGAAAAGCCGAAATCTATGGCAGCTCTCACGACGCTCATGACCCGCTTTTGTCCGGGAGAAGACAGCTGGCTGGCTCGCAGTAATAACATATAAAAGAACCATGGTACCTCGGATACCAAGGACGGCAATAGAAGGTCACGTCGCAACAAACATAAGGGCTGCATTAACAGAAATACCGAGGATACGGCAGTCAATGCCAGATTCAAAGGCTCTAAACCCGGTCAGCGGAAAATGCCATTCAAACAAAGTACGCCGGGTCCGTCCAGCTTGGACCGTATACTCGATCGCTCGTGTCAAATACACGGCACCCCAGACAAGCCAGCCAATCACACCAACAGGGATTGTTGGGTGTTCAAGTAGGCCGGCAAGTTAATTGCCGAAAACAATGACAAGGGGCCGCATAGCGATGACGAGGGGGAATCCCGGCAGCCACACATCGGAGGACAGAAGAGGTTTCCCCCACAAGTGCGGACGGTGAACATGATATACGCAACCCACATCCCCAAGAGGGAGCGGAAGCGTGCGCTCAGGGACGTATATGCGTTGGAGCCAGCCGCCCCAAAGTTCAACCCCTGGTCCTCCTGTCCGATCACCTTCGATCGCAGGGACCACCCCACTAGTATCCGTCATGGCGGATTCGCCGTACTGATCCTAGACCCAATCATTGACGGATTTCACCTCATCGAGTCCTTATGGATGGCGGCAGCAGCCTGAACCTGCTTTATCAGGACACAGTGCGCAAAATGGGTATAGACCCCTCAAGGATCAAACCCACAAAAACGACCTTTAAAGGCGTCATTCCAGGTGTAGAGGCCCATTGCACATGCTCAATTACACTGGAAGTGGTCTTTGGATCCCCGGATAACTTCCGAAGCGAAGAGTTAATCTTCGATATAGTCCTGTTCTGCAGTGGTTATCACGCGCAGCTCAGGCAAACCGCATTTGCTAGATTCAATGCGGTACCGCATTACGCATACCTCAAGCTCAAGATGCCAGGACCTCGTGGAGTTATTACAGTCAATGGAAACACAGAGCGCTCTCTCCGAACTAAGGAGCACACCGCGGCCCTTGCAGCAGAAGCGCAAAGCAGCCTCTCAAGGCAGTCAACCAGTTCGACACTTCAAAGCCCAGACACCTTCAAGCGCGCTCGGAGCAATCAGAAAATAGACCGCCTGGCGCGATCTGAGCTCGCGTAGCAATACGGCTCCCACCCCAATCCCAGCCCAACGACGAAACTCGTGCCACGCGTACATAATTACGCATTAAAAATACCATGGGTACAGGTGGGGAAGGGGCACAACTGCGGCACGCCCCAAGACGCGGCTTAAACCGCACTAGGGGCTTCCCGTTTGGTTATTTTTCTCTTTTTTCAGGATCTTAATCTTTGGAAACACTGTCCGGCAGCACTATTGCCGAACACATGATGCAACAACCAAGGAGGCAGACAGCTATGGCATACCACGGAATTCCCAGGTGGATTACAGTAACGAGCGAAATATTTGATTTAATATCATTCCTCATCTTGCCCTTGGAAGGGACATAGTCCTACTCTTTGCTTATTGCACTATCTGTATCACTCTACTTTAACGCAATTTTTTGAATAAACAACGCATGACATTACGACTATTATTGCATTCTTGTTATATATATATATGTGGGTGTGCGTGTTCATTAATGACGCCTTGCAACCGTACACTTTGGTACGGCCAATAAACCAGGGGCTAACGTACCCCACAATACGGTGTGAATAGTCCGAACACTTTCACAAGTTCGGCACCCCGAACTTATAGCATTATATGCATCAGCTCTGAATCATGTCTTTGGTCAAATGTTGGGTTTGCCCGGCTCCTATGTTTTGGTACCTTACGTTCCGCTCTATCGGCTAAGGTAGCGCTAGGAGAACTACTGGGATTGTGTCCCGGTTCTGCTGGGTTCAGCACCTCAGTAGAGAAAGCTAAAACTGACTGTCATGATAAGGCGAGAGACTGGTCGCTGTTCAGCGAGGTTTTCGAGTCCCTAAAGACTTATGCCGCTTAGAGCGAGGGGTCGGCCCTGTCCGGCTTAAAGGCGTGTATCGCGCCCCGAATTCGGCCTTCCGAATACCAGGGGCTTCGCCTAAATTTAAAATTATAGAATTCTATGGCTAAGTGAGAGTGATAAAGCATTATTAGTCCGGTTGCCTTGTTTGCTGTGCTAAGCACCTCCCTCGAAGGACCCAAACATTGGAACAAGAGTGCTCAGGTTTATCCCGAACACCCCAGCACTCGTGGCATGGGGGCAGAAGCCGAGGACTAGCCATCTCTCAGATTGGATAAACAGCCAAACAGAAGGCAATATTTTAAATTCAAACAAGCGTTGCATAGCGCATATGAAACAAGTTTTCATAAATACAGGATAAAACGAGCAAGTCTCACTCAAATATTACATCTTTTGAACACTCGTCCGCTATGAGACGGGCACCCGGCAGAACACTCTCGTAGTACATGTCGGGGTGGCGGTGCTCCTTGCCCTCCGGCGGCCCCTCCTTGATCAGCTTCACGGCGTCTAGCTTGACCCACTGCAATTTCACACGGCGAAAGCCCGGCGTGCACCTTCAATGCAGATAGATCGCTTTACGACCTCCAGCCGCGGGCAGGCATCCACAAGCCGCCTCACCAGGCCGAAGAAGCTGTTTGGAAGGGCATCGCCAGGCCACAACTGGACTATAAAGCCCTTCATGGCCTGATCGGCCGCTTTTGTAGCTCGACCATCTGCTTCAGCTGGTCGCTCATTGGCACCGGGTGTTCGGCCTCAATATACTGAGACCAGAACAGCTTCTCCGTTGAGTTTCCATCCTCGGTGTGGTAAAATTGTGCGGCATCGGACACGCTGCGGGGCAAATCTGTGAATGCTCCTGGAGAGCTCCGGATTCGGGTAAGTAATCGGCAATTTACTTTTACATGCTTGCTTTGCATATAGAAAGCCTTACCCGCCGCTATCTTCTTCATTGTGTCGATCTCCTGGAGGGCCTTTTGGGCTTCGGCCTTGGCACTTTTTGCGCTCTCAAGGGCCGCGGCAAGCTCAGACTCCCGCATATTTGAGTCAAGCTCCAACGCCTCGTGCTTCGCCACGAGAGCCTGGAGCTCTTGCTGCACCTCGCCCACCCGAGCCTCATGCTTCTCTCGCTCGGTGCGCTCCTTGGTCGCTTTATCTTCGGCCTCGGACAGCGCTTGCATTAGGGTCACCACTTCGGTCGCAGCCCCTGGCAAATTCATGATAATCCTGTCATTTTGCAATCGCATTCTTTTTATACATATATATAGACAGGGTATTACTTATCCTTGTTCTCCTCGAGCTGCCTCTTGGCAAGGCCGAGCTCTTTCTTGCACCCCTCGAGGTCCTGCTTCAGTACGGCGACTTCCGTAGTTAGTGCGGCGGACGCCAGCAGCATGGCCTGCATACGCATATTGACATACTTATATTAGACTTCTGCGATATTATTTGATTCTCTGTTCGGCTTTTCTTTGTGAACATCGAACAAAGCATCAGGGGCTACTGTCTATGTGGTAATATTTTTCCTATATTTTCAAACAGTTACCTCAAAGGCTGTTAGAAGGCTGGAAAAAGCTTCAGTCAATCCACTCTTGGCGGACTGAACCTTCTAGACCACCGCACTCATAATAGTACGGTGCTCCTCGTCGATGGAAGCGCTGCGAAGCGCTTCTAGCAGATTGTCCGGCGCCTCTAGATGGACAGAGGTCACCAGCACAGGCGTCTTACCCCTCTTAGAAGGAAGCCGCATGCCCGAGCCTGGAACCACTGGAGGTTCCGGCGCGGTGGCCGGCTGAGGGCCGAACTCGGAGCTCTCAGGGGCCCCGTCCCCTCGGCTCCCGGAGTCCGGACGGTCGCCTTGAGGCGCCTCCGAGACTATCTCCCCTCGACTTGGTGCCTCTTGAGACAGCACCTCAGCATCATCAGCAGGATGAGGGGAGGTGGCCATCGGGACTGGATCGCTATCCATGTCCGACGAGCCCAGGGAGCCGTCCGATGATACATCGATACTGGCTCATGGCGGCCTGCATAATTATGTTCGGCGTTAGGGAAAGCAGTGCGACAAAGGAATGCTATGAGTTACTCTGGTATCCGAATACTTACGATCTCCCCAGGGGCTTGGCCCTGGGCAACCACTCATCTTCGCCTTTGTCGACGGCGGTGGAACTGTCCGGAAGGAGAGTCCTTCCCTTCTTGGACCCTTCCCCCCCCCCCCCCAGTTGGGGCGGCCTTCCTTTTCTTATCTCCCCCAGCTGGAGGGGGAGCATCTTCTTCTTCTTCCTCATCTTCGAGGGACGAGTGCGCCGCAAAGTCATCGGACGGAGAGTCAGACGACGCCTGGCGTCGGGAACTCTTTCGGGTTACCTTGGCCTTCTTGGTCTTCTCCGGCACCGTATAAGGAGCCGGAGTCAGCATCTTCGCCAGAAGAGCGTCCGTTGGGCCTTCGGGCAAAGGAGCCGGACAGTCGACCTGTCCGGCTGTCTCCTGCCAGTCCTGTCGAAGGTACGGGAGTTTAGATACCGCATGGAGTGTCAGGACCCCGACTCAATGCCACATCGATCTAGCATGTAACACCTCATATCTCTTTGCGGCCTCACGCATGGTATCCCCACGGGTGTCGCCTTACCTTTGCCCGGGACCGTTTGCGCCTTTTGGCACACGTATATGACAGTGTCGCTAGCATCCATATGATAAGGAGCCCGGGCTGACATGGCTAGTCGTAAACCCAAAGTGGCACTAACTTACAGGGACAGGCATCCATGACCCAGCATCGAACGTGTCGGTCATCAGCGAGTGAATCCAGGCTGTAGCACTGGGCTAACAGGACTCCGAGGAACCGGGCTGTAGCGGGCTAACAGGACTCCGGTATTCATCGCATGACATTTCCCCGAAGGGACAGACACAGGAACGAAGAAGGACACATGCCGGCCAGCCTAAGTGTTCCGGAGCAGTAGCAAGCTACCAGGGCTCAGTGGAAGCACTAGGAGACATTTCCCGGTAAGAGAGACTACTAAGGATAAACAACTAGATAGTCAGATCCCACACATAGCAATACACATTACACGTACGCATAACATGCAAGTATGTGCTGTACAACATGGCATCACAGCATAACTCAACAACTCATATAGATAAAGGCTCAGAAGAGCCATCATAGCATTTATTACAAACAGGGGTCACATGACCCAACATTCAGAGCAATCAAGCAACAAACGGAAGCATTACATGTCTGAGTACAGACATCTATAAATGAAAAAGGCTGAAAGCCTGACTATCTACAACGTCCGATCAAGATCGTAGCTGAGGTACAAGCTACTCGTCGAAGTCCACGAGAACACTATTAAGACCGAAGTCTCCGCTGCAAAAACATAAATAAAGCAACATGAGTACAAAGGTACTCAGCAAGACTTACATCAGATCCTATCATACATGCATTTGTATCAAGAGGGTAATGTGGGGTTTAGTTGCAGCAAGCCAGCTTTGACTCTGTGGCTATCCTGTTCTACGACTACCAGAAACTCTTGAGGTGATATGGCGCACACGAGTCCACTAATCACCACACAATACACTACTATGGATTCATCCCCGTCTCCCTACGAGAAGGCCATCCATAGCACTCACACTTGTCTTGAGCATTTTAGAGTATCCACTTCAAGTTGTCTATGTACCATGTAAGCATCCAAGAAGTCCATAACCGCGGACCCGGCTATTCGAATAGATCATGTTAACCCTGCAGGGGTGTACTTCTTCACACACGCTCTCGCCACTTACCGCCATGTACACGTCATGTATCTCGGCAACCTTCAAGCGGAAGCCTGGCGAGGGTGTCGGCCACGACCTGACTAACCACACAAGACTCTAGTCCAGGTTTATCGCCTATTCGGGTTCCATCCGCAAGGAGATCCGGCCGGGGTGTCGCTCACGGCCCCAAACGATGTGAGCAGGGTTCCCGAGCCCACCATCCGGGTGCCACTCGGTACACCAGGCCACGTGTGCCTAGTCTGTCCCAAGCCCACCCTGCCGGGTGCCACTTGGTAGAAAAATAGCACTACCTACAAACACCAGAAACTAGTTGCGACTCCTGGACAGAGACCAAGTTGGTTAATAAGTCGAGAGGGGTCGAGTTACCGGAACCCAATGTGTGGTAGTATCGAGTCATTGGACAACATACATAGAACTCAGTGCTTAAGGACGGTTCCAGTGAGACAACCCACCATGTACTCCTACATGGCCTCTCACCGCTACCTTTACCAAATCGTGTTCACACACTTCACTCTCAGCATCAGAACATATCGTAACACTCCAATTCATTCCCAATGAACCAGACCTGACACAACTCTAAGCAATAGCAGGCATAGCATGGTAGGAACACAACATGGCTCAACCAACTCCTACACATGCTAGTGGGTTTCAACTATTTACTGTGGCAATGACAGGTCATGCAGAGGAATGGGTTCAACTACCGTAGCACAAAGTAGCAGATGAATCGTTGTTGTCCTAATGCAATAACTGAGAGCAGGAGCGAAAGAGTAGGGTTTTATCGAAATGAACAAGGGGGTTTGCTTGCCTGGTAAATCAACAAGGGAGGCACTGCTTCACAGACAGGTACTCTGGAACGCCTCCGGAGCAAGACCTATCAAGAAGGAACGGTGCCCACAATCAATACACAAGCATATGCAACAATATGATGCATGAACATGGCATGAAGATGTGATGTTGTTTGAGCTAATGCAACTAGTACTCATTTGGTTTGGAGTCCATTTGAACCATAAGCTCAAATGCAATTCTAAATTAAGTCTCTTAATATGCCATAATGTGTTTTCTCATATACAGCATGTATAAGTTGGTTTGTCATGCATGAAACTAGTACAGATGGATAGATTACATTTTTCTGATAATTTTTCATATATAAATTATTTTAATCTGAGCTACGGTTGAATTGATATGAATTTTTGAAGTTTAAATCAATTTCTAGAATTTCCTGATTTATTTTAATTCCAGAAAATATATATTGCGCCAGCATGACGTCAGCACGACGTCAGCAGTCAACTGCGGCTGACTGGGGTCAAACCTGACGTGTGGGGTCCACACGTCAGTGTCATAGTTAGTTAACAGGGGGTTATTTGCTTAATTAAAGGATTAGGGGGGGTCGGGGCCCACTGTCAGTGAGACAACTAATTAACTGAGTTAATTAGCGCTAACTAAACTAATACCTAAACTAAACAGGGGCATGGCCCACGCGTCAGTGACCCTGGGGGGTCAAACCCCAGGTTAAAACAAGTCAAACCCGCCGGCGGTTAGTCGCCGGCGAGGTCCGCGGCGTACTTGTGCCCCGGGTTTCCTCTGTGGTGCTCCAAATGGCGCGCGACTAGGCGCGTTGGAGAGCTAGCTCGATGGCGCGTCGGGCGGTGGCCGTGGCTGGGCTTGGGGTGGCCGGAGTCGACAGCGGCGAGCTCGGTTGCGGCCGCTGGAGTTCGGTCGTGCACGAAAACGCGTTTGGAGCTCGAAGACGAGCGAAGCAAAGCGCTAGGGATGCTCTACGGGGCCTTACGAGTGTGTTGGACTCGCCGGGGTGACCAAATGGTCACCGGAGCTGCGTCGACGGCGAGCTCGGCGGCAGCGGAGGTTCGGCCATGGTGGAGAAAGGGCTACGGCGTGCGGGTGACCAAGCGGGGAGGGGGAAACGGTGGCGGAGCTCACCGTGGTTGCAGCGGGCGTCGAAGCGGGCTTGGGGACGCACTGGAGACGGCGGGGCGGCGATGGGGATCCACGGCGGCCAGCGATGAAGAAGACGACGGTGTCGGCGATGGAGCGCGTCCCTGGTCACTTGGCTCGTCGAGGACAATGCGGACGACGAGGCGGAGCTACTAGGCTCGGGCGGAGGGCGAGGGGAGGCCGGTGGCCGCGGCAACGGCGAGCGGCGGCGGTGATGGCGCTCGGGTGTGCGAGGGAGAGAGCAGGGGGAGAGGAGGAGGGCGAGAGAGAGTGCGAGAGAGGTCGGGGTGGCTGTGTGGCGTCTCCGGGGCATCCAGACGAGGAGGGGAGAGGGCAGGCAGGCAGGGAGGCTGGTGGCGTGGCGCGGCAGAGCGCGCACGCGTCGGGCACGCAGCTGCTTGGCGAGGTGGAGAAGACGACAGAGGAGGAGGCGGGCTGGGCCGCCTGCTGGCTGGGCCGGCCTGCTGCTGCTGGGCTGCACAGGGAGGAGGCCCAGGTAAGTCTCCCTCTTTTATTTTTGTTTTCTAATTTTTTTCTGACATATGTTTTGATTTAGTAATAATACTAAATCAATTTATTTCCTTATGCCAATTTTTGCAGGAGCTAACTATATTATTCCAGAGCTCCTTTATAAATGGCATAATTTTTGGACAATATTTTATATATATATAACAATATATATCCAAGGCAAATAATTATCGGATTAATCCAAATGGCCAAGATTAAATATCCATGAGCTCCTAAAATATTTTTTTGAATTTTACCTCTGACCAATATTTTCAGAGAGCAACATGAACATTTCCTTGGACCTTTTTGGAGCAATTTTTATTTAGGTCATTTCAGAGATGATTCTGAGGGTTCCACCAATCCTCATTTCAAATTTAAATGGAATATAAACATGATGCACAAATGACTAGCTAGTCTAGGTCATACCAGACTAGGGATGTGACAACTCGCCCCCACTTGAAAGAATCTCGTCCCGAGATTCAGGGGTCGACAGAAAGAAAGCGGGGTACTCCAGTCGAAGACGATCTTCTCGCTCCCAAGTAGCTTCTCTCTCGGAATGATGAGACCACTGAACCTTGAGAAACTTGATGTTCTGACGTCGAGTAACACGCTCTGCTTGATCAAGAATGCGAACCGGGTACTCTCGGTATGTGAGGTTATCTTGGAGATCAAGCGTTTCGTGGTCCACTCCGCGGATAGGATCCGAGAAGCAACGCCTGAGTTGAGAGACGTGGAAGACATCATGAACTCGAGAAAGATGTGGGGGTAGTTCCAACTGGTAGGCAACCTCTCCTCGTTTAGCGAGAATGCGAAAGGGACCAATGTAACGAGGAGCCAACTTGCCCTTGATACCGAAACGATGGGTACCCTTCAAAGGAGTAACCCGAAGGTAAGCTTGGTCGCCAATTTCATAAGTCATATCCTTATGATGACGATCATACTGGCTCTTTTGACGAGATTGGGCTGTTTTCAAATTCTCACGAATGATGCGAACTTGCTCTTCTGCCTCCTGGATCATGTCCGGTCCAAAGAATTGTCTTTCACCGGTTTCTGACCAGTTCAAAGGTGTTCGACATCTTCGTCCATAGAGAACCTCAAAAGGAGCTTTCTTGAGGCTGGATTGATAGCTATTGTTATAAGCAAACTCGGCAAAAGGAAGACATTTCTCCCAATCCATACCGAATGAGATAACGCAAGCTCTAAGCATGTCTTCGAGAATTTGGTTGACCCGTTCCACCTGACCACTCGACTGAGGGTGGAAAGCGGTACTGAAGGAAAGATGGGTTCCCATGGCAGTTTGGAAACTCTCCCAGAAATGAGAAGTGAAAAGACTGCCACGGTCTGAATTGATCTCTAGTGGAACACCATGAAGTGATACTATTCGAGAAATATATAAGTCAGCAAGCTGACTAGCAGTGATACTCTCTCGAACAGGTAGGAAGTGAGCCACTTTGGAAAGACGATCAATGACTACGAAGATAGCATTATTCCCTCTCTTGGTCCTGGGAAAGCCGGTGATGAAGTCCATACCAACTTTATCCCATTTCCATTCAGGAATAGCTAAAGGCTGAAGGGTGCCAGCAGGTCTTTGATGCTCTGCCTTAACACGACGACAAACGTCACATTTAGCAATGAACTCAGCGATTTCTCTCTTCATCCTAGTCCACCAGAACCTCTGGCGTAGGTCCTGATACATCTTAGTACTACCGGGATGAATCGTGAGAGGAGATTCATGCGCCTCCTTAAGAATCAATTGTCGCAGATGTTGATTCTTGGGAACCACCAAGCGATTCTCAAAGAAAACAACACCACGATCATCCATAGAGAAACATCCACCAACTCCCTTCTTAATGTTTCTCTTGATCCGAGAAATCCCCGTATCATGCTTCTGGGCTTCTATGATAAGATCCACAAGAGTAGGTTTCGCCACCAAGGTAGAAAGGAATCCGTGAGGAGCAATGTGAAGATTAAGCTTACAGAATTCCTCATGGAGAAGTGGTTGGCCTTGCTGCAACATGAGATTGTTGCAATAGGATTTACGGCTTAGCGCATCAGCCATGACATTGGCTTTGCCTGGGGTGTAGGTAATCCCTAGATCATAATCTGTGATTAACTCCAACCAACGTCTTTGCCTAAGGTTCAGGTCTGGTTGGGTGAAGATATACTTGAGACTCTGGTGATCGGTGTAGATCTCGCAACGTTTACCAAGGAGGTAATGTCGCCAGGTCTTGAGTGCATAGACTACGGCTGCAAGCTCTAGATCATGTGTAGGATAATTCTCCTCATGTGGATGCAACTGTCGAGATGCATAGGCAATCACATGACGATCCTGCATAAGAATGCAACCTAGTCCCTGTCGTGAGGCGTCGCAATAGATAACAAAGTCCTTTAGTGAAATCCGGTGGCACAAGTATGGGAGCAGAAGTCAGGCGTCTTTTCAGTTCCTGAAAACTGTACTCACACTGTGGGGACCACTCGAACTTTTTATCTTTCTTGAGAAGTTCCGTGAGGGGTTTGGCTACTTTGGAGAAGTTTTCAACAAAGCGGCGACAATAGCTGGCTAGACCAAGGAAACTCCTAACTTGTTTAACGGTTTCAGGTGGAGTCCAATCGAGAACGGCCTGAACTCTCTCGGGATTGACAGCAATGCCCTTACCAGAGATTACGTGGCCTAGGTAGGTCACTTCTGGCAACCAAAATTCACACTTGGAGAACTTGGCATAAAGGCGGTGCTCTCTGAGTTTTTCTAAAACAAGTCTAAGATGTTCGGCATGCTCTTCCTCGTTCTTCGAGTAAATAAGAATATCATCGAGGTAAACCACGACGAACTTATCTAAGTACTCCATGAAGATCGAGTTCATCAAGCGGGAGAATGTGGCTGGGGCGTTGGTTAGGCCAAAGGACATGACGGTGTACTCGTACTGGCCATAACGAGTGACAAAGGCTGTCTTGGGAATGTCCCCGTTTCTGATCTTGATTTGGTGGTAGCCTAACCTTAAATCCATCTTGGAGAAGACTGAGGATCCAGCGAGCTGATCATACAGGTCGTTGATCCTGGGGAGCGGATACTTGTTCTTTATCGTGACCAAATTAACGGGACGATAATCTACAACCATCCGGTCCGTACCATCCTTCTTCTTGACGAAGAGGACGGGGCAAGCCCAAGGAGAAGAACTAGGACGGATGAAACCCTTTTGCAAGGACTCATCAAGTTGTTTCTTAAGCTCGGCTAGTTCTAAGGGTGCCATCTTGTAAGGTCTCCTAGAGATTGGAGCTGTTCCTGGATAAGATCTATGACGAACTCTACATCTCTGTCAGGGGGAACACCTGGCAGTTCCTCTGGAAAGACATCCGGAAAGTCACGGACTACCGGGATATCTTCAAGGTCTGGAAGAGGGCTGGCATTAAGAGAATAGAGCTGACGCTTTGCAACTCTAGTGGAGACAGTGACTATCTTGCCAGATGGGTGTGTAAGCTGAACAGATCTTGTGTAACAATCAATCTTGGCATGATGAGCTGTCATCCAGTCCATACCCAAGATGATGTTAATATCTGAGGACTTGAGGGCTACAAGTGATGCAAGGAATACAAGTCTGTCAACAAGGATTTCATTACCATGGCTAATTCTGGTGGTCTGCCATCTAGACCCTGGGGTTTGGATTTCAAGCGGAGTTGGCATATCACAAAATGACATGTCGTGCAAACGAGCATAGCCTTCAGAAATGAAGGAATGAGATGCTCCAGTATCGAATAGAACTGATGCTGGGTGACAATTGACAAGGAGTGTACCAAGAACGACATCCGGATCATCATGAGCGTCTTTAGCTGAGACGTGATGCACACGTCCACGTTTAGTGTGAACTGGCTTGGCTTTGATCGACTTACTCGGCGGCTTAACACAGCCAACAGTCTTCTCGGGCTGGGGTGGAGCATAACTAGTCTGAGAGCAGTCACGTGCATAGTGTCCTGGCTTCCCGCATGTGAAGCAAGTCCCTGAGGTTGGACGTGGACCCACACTAACAAGCGGCCTACCAGTAGGCCTGGGTGAAACATACGACTGAGCTGGGGAAGGCACCACATGGGATGGCCTCGGTGCATATCCGGAAGGAAGAGCGGAGTTTGGAACCCAAATCTGGCGCTTCTGGGAACTAGAGCCAGAGGAAGATCCCAAATCACGGGTGTGCTTACGAGACTCCTCGTAAGTGAGCTGAGTTGTCTCTGCATTGATGGCCTTGTTCACAAGGGCTTGGAATGTATCACAATGATGCAGGTGGAGATCACGACGCAACTTGGGGTTGAGACCCTTCCGGAACCTAGCTGCTTCTTGGCGTCCGTGGACACTTCTTCTGTGGCATAGCGGGCGAGGTTCTCAAACTCTCTACTGTAAGCATCAACAGCCATCTTACTCTGGGTGAAACTACAGAACTCTTCTCTCTTGCGATCGATGAGGGCTTCAGGAATGTGATGCTCGCGAAAAGCCTCAGTGAAATCTCTCCAGGTAGGATTCTGGCCAGCTGGAAGCATAGCCTCATAGTTCTGCCACCAAAGACTAGCAGGACCTTCCAGGTGGTATGTGGCATAGGTGACCTTGTCATCTTCAGCTACGCTCGCGGAACGCAGCTTATGAGTGATGCTACGGAGCCAGTCATCTGCATCGAGTGGCTCGATGGAATGATGAAAGGTAGGTGGGTGCAAGCGAATGAAGTCATGAATGGTCGCAGACTTATTGGACTGATGTGCGGTGTTCTCCTCGATACGTGCCAACAAACGGTTAGACTCACGCTTGTTCCTCTCCATTTCTAACATGAACTCTGTCAACGAAGGCGGGTCGGGAGGATCCTCATCCCTACCATCTTCATGGTTCTGGCTACGAATAATAGAACTTGATGACATCCTGAGAAACGAAACCAGGGACGGAGTCAGCATCAACTATAGACTGTAGAATGTAGGACAAGGAATTAGTATCTCTCGAACTCCTAGGGAAATTCCGGCAGCATAACGGCAGTAAAATGCTCAGAATGAGACATCCTACTAAAAATGGGGTGGTAACATACTCATCAGCATTACTCAAGGTTCTGAGATCATACTAAACAGACTACACCGGAAATACTCAAAACTGGGGTATGACTCTGATCAACCAATCCTATGGGACTACGGAGTAGTAACACGTGATCCTGATAGACGGAAGAGAAAGCCTAGTTCCTTAACCCCGTAGGAAAGATAGGATGACTCAGATCAGAAGGCCATGAGGTAAAGGAGTAAAAAGAGCCTTACGTTCCTTCCCACAATCAATTCCCTTACATAACTAAAGAATTTCTAGACTCAACTGCGACCAGTTTGGCTTGGTAATCCTACAGGCAGTCAGGCTCTGATACCAACGCTGTCAGGACCCCGACTCAATGCCACATCGATCTAGCATGTAACACCTCATATCACTTTGCGGCCTCACGCACGGTATCCCCACGGGTGTCGCCTTACCTTTGCCCGGGACCGTTTGCGCCTTTTGGCACACGTATATGATGGTGTCGCTAGCATCCATATGATAAGGAGCCCGGGCTGACATGGCTAGTCGTAAACCCAAAGTGGCACTAACTTACAGGGACAGGCATCCATGACCCAGCATCGAACGTGTCGGTCATCAGCGAGTGAATCCAGGCTGTAGCACTGGGCTAACAGGACTCCGGTGAACCGGGCTGTAGCGGGCTAACAGGACTCCGGTATTCATCGCGTGACATTTCCCCGAAGGGACAGACACAGGAACGAAGAAGGACACATGCCGGCCAGCCTAAGTGTTCCGGAGCAGTAGCAAGCTACCAGGGCTCAGTGGAAGCACTAGGAGACATTTCCCGGTAAGAGAGACTACTAAGGATAAACAACTAGACAGTCAGATCCCACACATAGCAATACACATTACACGTACGCATAACATGCAAGTATGTGCTGTACAACATGGCATCACAGCATAACTCAACAACTCATATAGATAAAGGCTCAGAAGAGCCATCATAGCATTTATTACAAACAGGGGTCACATGACCCAACATTCAGAGCAATCAAGCAACAAACGGAAGCATTACATGTCTGAGTACAGACATCTATAAATGAAAAAGGCTGAAAGCCTGACTATCTACAACGTCCGATCAAGATCGTAGCTGAGGTACAAGCTACTCGTCGAAGTCCACGAGAACACTATTAAGACCGAAGTCTCCGCTGCAAAAACATAAATAAAGCAACATGAGTACAAAGGTACTCAGCAAGACTTACATCAGATCCTATCATACATGCATTTGTATCAAGAGGGTAATGTGGGGTTTAGTTGCAGCAAGCCAGCTTTGACTCTGTGGCTATCCTGTTCTACGACTACCAGAAACTCTTGAGGTGATATGGCGCACACGAGTCCACTAATCACCACACAATACACTACTATGGATTCATCCCCGTCTCCCTACGAGAAGGCCATCCATAGCACTCACACTTGTCTTGAGCATTTTAGAGTATCCACTTCAAGTTGTCTATGTACCATGTAAGCATCCAAGAAGTCCATAACCGCGGACCCGGCTATTCGAATAGATCATGTTAACCCTGCAGGGGTGTACTTCTTCACACACGCTCTCGCCACTTACCGCCATGTACACGTCATGTATCTCGGCAACCTTCAAGCGGAAGCCTGGCGAGGGTGTCGGCCACGACCTGACTAACCACACAAGACTCTAGCCCAGGTTTATCGCCTATTCGGGTTCCATCCGCAAGGAGATCCGGCCGGGGTGTCGCTCACGGCCCCAAACGATGTGAGCAGGGTTCCCGAGCCCACCATCCGGGTGCCACTCGGTACACCAGGCCACGTGTGCCTAGTCTGTCCCAAGCCCACCCTGCCGGGTGCCACTTGGTAGAAAAATAGCACTACCTACAAACACCAGAAACTAGTTGCGACTCCTGGACAGAGACCAAGTTGGTTAATAAGTCGAGAGGGGTCAGTTACCGGAACCCAATGTGTGGTAGTATCGAGTCATTGGACAACATACATAGAACTCAGTGCTTAAGGACGGTTCCAGTGAGACAACCCACCATGTACTCCTACATGGCCTCTCACCGCTACCTTTACCAAATCGTGTTCACACACTTCACTCTCAGCATCAGAACATATCGTAACACTCCAATTCATTCCCAATGAACCAGACCTGACACAACTCTAAGCAATAGCAGGCATAGCATGGTAGGAACACAACATGGCTCAATCAACTCCTACACATGCTAGTGGGTTTCAACTATTTACTGTGGCAATGACAGGTCATGCAGAGGAATGGGTTCAACTACCGCAGCACAAAGTAGCAGATGAATCGTTGTTGTCCTAATGCAATAACTGAGAGCAGGAGCGAGAGAGTAGGGTTTTATCGAAATGAACAAGGGGGTTTGCTTGCCTGGTAAATCAACAAGGGAGGCACTGCTTCACAGACAGGTACTCTGGAACGTCTCCGGAGCAGGACCTATCGAGAAGGAACGGTGCCGGCAATCAATACACAAGCATATGCAACAATATGATGCATGAACATGGCATGAAGATGTGATGCTGTTTGAGCTAATGCAACTAGTAATCATTTGGTTTGAAGTCCATTTGAACCATAAGCTCAAATGCACTTCCAAAGTAGGCTCTTATATATGCCATAATGTGTTTTCCCATATACAGCATGTATAAGTTGGTTTGTCATGCATGAAACTAGTACAGATGGAAAGATTGCATTTTTCTGATAATTTTTCATATATAAATTATTTCAATCTGAGCTACGGTTGAATTGATATGAATTTTTGAAGTTTAAATCAATTTCTGGAATTTCCTGAATTATTTAATTCCAGAAAATATATATTGCGTCAGCATGACGTCAGCACGACGTCAGCAGTCAACTGCGGCTGACTGGGGTCAAACCTGACGTGTGGGGTCCACACGTCAGTGACAGGGGGTTAAACAGGGTTAGTTTAATCCTAATTAAAAGGTTAGTGGCGCTGGGGCCCACTGTCAGTGAGACAACTAATTAACTGAGTTAATTAGCGCTAACTAAACTAATACCTAAACTAAACAGGGGCATGGCCCACGCGTCAGTGACCCTGGGGGGGTCAAACCCCAGGTCAAACAAGTCAAACCCGCCGGCGGTTAGTCGCCGGCGAGGTCCGCGGCGTACTTGTGCCCCGGGTTTCCTCTGTGGTGCTCCAAATGGCGCGCGGCTAGGCGCGTTGGAGAGCTAGCTCGATGGCGCGTCGGGCGGTGGCCGTGGCTGGGCCTGGGGTGGCCGGAGTCGACGGCGGCGAGCTCGGCTGCGGCCGCCGGAGTTTGGTCGTGCACGAAAACGCGTTTGGAGCTCGAAGACGAGCGAAGCAAAGCGCTAGGGATGCTCTACGGGGCCTTACGAGTGTGTTGGACTCGCCGGGGTGACCAAATGGTCACCGGAGCTGTGTCGACGGCGAGCTCGGCGGCGGCGGAGGTTCGGCCATGGTGGAGAAAGGGCTACGGCGTGCGGGTGACCAAGCGGGGAGGGGGAAACGGTGGCGGAGCTCACCGCGGTTGCAGCGGGCGTCGAAGCGGGCTCGTGGACACACTGGAGACGGCGGGGCGGTGATGGGGATCCACGGCGGCCGGCGAGGAAGAAGACGACGGTGTCGGCGATGGAGCGCGTCCCTGGTCACTTGGCTCGTCGAGGACGATGCGGACGACGAGGCGGAGCTACTAGGCTCGGGCGGAGGGCGAGGGGAGGCCGGTGGCCGCGACAACGGCGAGCGGCGGCGGTGATGGAGCTCGGGTGTGCGAGGGAGAGAGCAGGGGGAGAGGAGGAGGGCGAGGGAGAGTGCGAGAGAGGTCGGGGTGGCTGCGTGGCGTCTCCGGGGCATCCAGACGAGGAGGGGAGAGGGCAGGCAGGCAGGGAGGCTGGTGGCGTGGCGCGGCAGAGCGCGCGCGTGTCGGGCACGCAGCT
Organism: Triticum aestivum; assembly: GCF_018294505.1. Classification (NCBI taxonomy): domain Eukaryota; kingdom Viridiplantae; phylum Streptophyta; class Magnoliopsida; order Poales; family Poaceae; genus Triticum; species Triticum aestivum. The sequence continues at coordinate 85,389,771 of NC_057794.1, read as the reverse complement.
GCTTGGCGAGGTGGAGAAGACGACAGAGGAGGAGGCGGGCTGGGCCGCCTGCTGGCTGGGCCGGCCTGCTGCTGCTGGGCTGCACAGGGAGGAGGCCCAGGTAAGTCTCCCTCTTTTATTTTTGTTTTCTAATTTTTTTCTGACATATGTTTTGATTTAGTAATAATACTAAATCAATTTATTTCTTTATGCCAATTTTTGCAGGAGCTAACTATATTATTCCAGAGCTCCTTTATAAATGGCATAATTTTTGGACAATATTTTATATATATAACAATATATATCCAAGGCAAATAATTATCTGATTAATCCAAATGGCCAAGATTAAATATCCATGAGCTCCTAAAATATTTTTTTGAATTTTACCTCTGACCAATATTTTCAGAGAGCAACATGAACATTTCCTTGGACCTTTTTGGAGCAATTTTTATTTGGGTCATTTCAGAGATGATTCTGAGGGTTCCACCAATCCTCGTTTCAAATTTAAATGGAATATAAACATGATGCACAAATGACTAGCTAGTCTAGGTCATACCAGACTAGGGATGTGACATGGAGTCAATCTATAAAAGATAAGTATCTTGTGAAAGGTAAAGCAGCTTACCGCACTAGCTTGGCGCTTCGCACTGAATCCGCGATCCTCAGTAATGGGAGGAGGACCTCGGCGCTTTTGAACAGCACGCTCCAGGCATCTTCATGAGTTGTGTCGAAGAGCCTGTTCAGAGTTTGGTGTTGCGCGGGTTTGAACTCCCACAAGTTGAAGTCCCATTGTTGGCACGGGAGGATCCGGCGGTGGAGCATGACCTGGACTACGTTGACAAGTTTGAGCTTCTTGCTCACCATGTTTTGAATACATGTTTGGAGTCTGGTCAGCTCTCCCGGACTACCCCAGGACAGGCCCTTCTCTTTCTAGGAGGTGAGCCGCATGGGGATGCCAGATCAGAACCCAGGGGCCGCGGCCCATGCAGGGTCATGCGGCTCGGTGATGTAGAACCACCCCGATTACCACCCCTTTATGGTTTCCACAAAGGAGCCCTCGAGCCATGTAATGTTGGGCATCTTGCCCACCATGGCGCCTCCGCACTCCGCCTGGCGACCACCCACAACCTTCGGCTTGACATTGAAGGTCTTCATCCATAAACCGAAGTGGGGCTTGATGCGGAGGAAGGCCTCGCACACAAGGATAAATGCCGAGATGTTGAGGATGAAGTTCGGGGCCAAATCGTGGAAATCCAGGCCATAATAGAACATGAGCCCCTAGACGAATGGGTGGAGAGGGAATCCCAGTCTGCGGAGGAAATGGGTGAGGAACACTACCCTCTCATGGGGCCTGGGGGTGGGGATGAGTTGCCCCTCATCTGGGAGCCGGTGCGCGATGTCGTCGAGCAGGTATCCGGCTCTCCTCAGCTTCTTGATGTCTCCATCCGTGAGAGAAGAGACCATCCATCTGCCTCCTGCTCCGGACATGGTTGGAGAAGGTTGAGGTGGGAAGTGCAGACTTGGGCGCTAGAGCTTGAGTGTGCAAAAATGGATGAGCAAAGGAGGAAGAAGGCGTGGATGCAAAGGTGAATCCTTATCCCTTTATATGGGCGGACGAAACTATGCGCCCCCCACTTGCCTGGTAAAACTCGCTTATCCCACAAGCGTCGTAATTGATGGCGCGGTTGGGTTACCCACGCCCGTATTGATGAGAATCCCATAATAAGGGGACACGATCTCTGCTTTGACAAGACATGTCAAAAAACTGCCTCGCGTTATGTGCGGGGCTAGTTAAAGGAAACGGTTTGAATAATCACCGGGCCATGACATAACATCATGCTGTCAAAAGAAGTCAGCAAATTGGATTTGCGAAAATATTATTCTCTCTACGGTGGTATGTGGAACTTATTTTGTAGGGTCGGACACTATCCTTGTATTCAAATTCTTCCGTGGTGTATTCGGAGGAGGAATCTGCCTTGCAATGCTGAAGGCAATACTGCGCGCCGGACTCATCGTCATTGAAGCCTGGTTCAGGGGCTACTGAGGGAGTCCTAGATTAGGGGGTCTCCGGACAGCCGGACTGTATCCTTTGGCCGGACTGTTGGACTATGAAGATACAAGATTGAAGACTTCGTCTCGTGTCCGGATGGGACTCTACTTGGCGTGGAAGGCAAGCTAGGCAATACGGATATGGATATCTCCTCCTTTGTAACCGACCTTGTGTAACCCTAACCCTCTCCGGTGTCTATATAAACCGGAGGGTTTTAGTCCGTAGGACACAACAACCACAACATACAATCATACCATAGGCTAGCTTCTAGGGTTTAGCCTCTCTGATCTCGTGGTAGATCTACTCTTGTACACCCATATCATCAATATTAATCAAGCAGGACGTAGGGTTTTACCTCCATCAAGAGGGCCCGTACCTGGGTAAAACATTGTGTCCCTTGTCTCCTGTTACCATCCGCCTAGACGCACAGTTCGGGACCCCCTACCCGAGATCCGCCGGTTTTGACGCCGACACCGCCCAGCACCAGACTCTGAGCGAGCTCTTCAATATGACACACAAGGACGTCTGGAAGGTGTTGTTCAAGGGCGCCGAGGTCCCTCCTTCTCTTGCCGAGGACCGCGGACTAAGCGCAAAGCGCCTAGCGCGTTCGGTGAGTTCAATACGTCCCGTAGGACATTTATTTCCCCTAGCTTAATCATGTGCGGGGTCTAATCTCCATGCCTTTGACATGACTGGGTGGAGACGTCGGGGCAGATTAACCGTCTGGCTCCTTTGCCCGAAGGCCCAGCGGACGCTCTTCTGGCGAAGATGCTGACTCCGGCTCCTTATACGGTGCCGGAGAAGACCAAGAAGGCCAAGGGAACCCGAAAGAGTTCCCGACGCCAAGCGTCGTCTGACTCTCCGTCCGATGAATTTGCAGCGCACTCGTCCCCTGAAGACGAGGAAGAAGAAGAAGATGCTCCCCCTCCAGCTGGGGGAGATAAGAAAAGGAAGGCCGCCCCAACTGGGGGGGCCGAAGGGTCCAAGAAGGGAAGGACTCTCCTTCCGGACAGTTCCACCGCCGCCGACCAAGGCGAAGACGAGTGGTTGCCCAGAGCCAAGCCCCTGGGGAGATCGTAAGTATTCGGATACCAGAGTAACTCATAGCATTCCTTTGTCGCATTGCTTTCCCTAACACCAAACATGATTATGTAGGCCGCCACGAGCCAGTATCGATGTATCATCAGACGGCTCCCTGGGCTCGTCGGACATGGATACCGATCCAGTCCCGACCGCCACCTCCCCTCATCCTACTGACAACGCCGAGGTGCTGTCTCACGAGGCACCGGGTCGGGGGGAGACAGTCCTAGAGGTGCCTCAAGGCGGCCTCCCGGACTCCAGGAGCCGAGGGGACAAGTCCCTGAGAGCTCCGAGTTTGGCCCTCAGCCGAACACCGCGCCGGAACCTCCAGTGGTTCTGGGCTTGGGCAGGCGGCCTCCTTCTAAGAGGGGTGAGGCGCATGTACCGGTGACCTCTGTCCATCCAGAGGTGCCGGACAATCTGCTGGAAGTGCTTCGCAGCGCTTCCATCGACAAGGAGCATCGCACTATCATGAGTGCGGTGATCCAGAAGGTTCGGTCCGCTAAAAGCGGATTGACTGAAGCCTGTGTCCGCCAAAAGTGGTGCTGGAAGTGTTTGAAGTATAGGAAAATATTACCGCATAGACAGTAGCCCCTGATGCTCTATTCGGTGTTCATAAAGAAAAGCCGAACAGAGGATCAAACAATATCGCAGGAGTCTAATATGAGTATGTCAATATGCGTATGCAGGCTTCGCTGCTGGCGTCCGCCGCACTGACTGCGGAGGTCGACGTACTGAAGCAGGACCTTAAAGGGTCCCAGGACGAGCTCGGCCTTGCCAAGAGGCAGCTCGAGGAGAACAAGGGTAAGTAATACCCTGTCTGTAGATATGTATATATAAAAAAAGATGCGGTTGCAAAATGACAGGATAATCGTATATTTGCCAGGGGCCACGACCGAGGTGGCGACCCTGAAGCAAGCGCTAACCAAGGCCGAAGATAAAGCGGCCAAGGAGCGCACCGAGCGAAAAAAGCGAGAGGCTCGTGTGGGCGAGGTGCAGCAAGAGCTCCAGGCTCTCGTGACGAAGCACGAGGCGTTGGAGCTTGACTCGAAGACGCGAGAGTCTGAGCTTGCCGCGGCCCTTCAGAGTGCAAAAAGTGCCAAGGCCAAAGCCTAAAAAGCCCTTCAGGAGATCGACGCAATGAAGAAGATAGCGGCGGGTAAGGAATTCTATATGCAGAGCAAGCATGCGAAAGTAAATTACCGATTACTTACCCGAATTCGGAGCTCTCCAGGAGCATTCGCAGATTTGCCCCGCAGCGTGTTGGATGCCGCACAGTTTTACCAGGCCGAGGAGGGAAGCTCAATGGAGAAGTTGTTCTGGTCTCAGTATACTGAGACCGAACACCCGATGCCTCTGAGCGACCAGCTAAAGCAGCTGGTCGAGCTGCACAAGGCGGCCGAACAGGCCATGAAGGGCCTTATAGTCCGGTTTTGGCCTGGCGACGCCCTTCCGAACAGCTACTTCAGCCTGGTGAGGCGGCTTGTGGATGCCTGCCCACGGCTGGAGGTCGTCAAGCGGTCCGTCTGCATCGAAGGTGCACACCGGGCTTTCGCCCGTGTGAAGGTGCAGTGGGCCAAGCTAGACGCTGTGAAGCTGATCAAGGAAGGGCCGCCGCAGGGCAAGGAGCATCGCACCACTGAAATTTATTGTGAGGGTGTCCTGAAGGGTGCCCGTCTTGTAGCAGACGAATGTTCAAAGGATGTAATATTTGAGTAAACTTGCTCGTGTGATCCTGTATGATGAAAACTTGTTTCATATGCGCTATGCAACGCTTGTGTGAATTTAAAATATTACCTTCTGTTTCACTGTTTATCCAATCTGAGAGATGGCTAGTATTCGGCTTCTGCCCCCATGCCACTAGTGCTGGGGTGTTCGGGATAAACCTGAGCACTCTTGTCCCATGTTTGGGTCCTTCGAGGGAGGTGCTCAGCACAACGAACCAGGCAGCCGGACTAATAATGCTTTATCACTCTCACTTAGCCATAGAATTCTATAATTTTAAATTTCAGTGAATCCCCTGGTATTTGGAAGGCCAAATTCGGGTCGTGATACACGCCTTTAAGCCAGACAGGGCTGGCCCCTCGCTCTAAGCGGCATAAGTCTTTAGGGACTCGAAAACCTCGCCGAACAGCGACCAGTCTCTCGCCTTATCATGATAGTCAGTTTTACCTTTCTCTACTGAGGTGCTCAGCCTAGCAGAACCGGGGCACAATCGCAGTAGTTCTCCTAGCGCTACCTTAGCTGATAGAGCGGAACGTAAGGTACCAAAACATAGGAGCCGGGCAAACCCAACAGTTGACCAAAGACATGATTCGGAGTTGATGCATATAATGCTATAAGTTCGGGGTGCCGCACTTGTGAAAGTGTGCGGACTTTTCACACCATATTGTGGGGTACGTAAGCCCCTGGTGTATTGGCCGTACCAAAGTGTACGGTTGCAAGGCGTCATTAATGAACACACATATATAACAAGAATGCAATAATAGTCGTAATGTTATGCATTATTTATTCAAAATGGTGTGTTAAAGCAAAATGATACAGATGGTGCGGTAAGCAAAGAGTAGGACTATGTCCCTTCCAAGGGCAAGCTGAGGAATAGTATTAAATCAAATATTTCGCTCGTTATTGTAATCCACCTGGGAATTCCGTGGTGTGACATAGCTTTCTGCCTCCTTGGTTGCTGCATCATGCGTTCAGTAATAGTGCTGCCGGACAGGGTTTCCAGAGATTAAGGTCCTGAAAAAAGAGAAAAATAACCAAATGGGAAGCCCCTATTGCGGTTTAAGCCACGTCTTGGGGCGTGCCGTGGTGTGCCCCCCTCCCCACCAGTGCCCATGGTATTTTTAATGCGTAATTATGTACGCGTGGCACGAGTTTCACCGTTCGGCTGGGACTGGGGTGGGGCCGCTTTGCTACGTGAGCTCAGATCGTGCCAGGCGGTTTAGTTGCCGATTGCTCCGAGCGCGCTTGAAGGTGTCCGGGTCTTGAAACGCCGAACTAGTGGATTTCCTTGAGAGGCTGATTTGCGCTTCTACTGTGAGGGTCGCGGTGTGCTCCTCCGTACGAAGAGAGTGCTCTGTGTTTCCATTGACTGTAATAACCCCGCGAGGTCCTGGCATCTTGAGCTTGAGGTATGCATAATGTGGTACCGCATTGAATCTCGCAAATGCGGTTCGCCCGAGCAGTGCATGATAACCACTATGGAACGGGACTATATTGAAGATTAACTCTTTGCTTCGGAAGTTATCCGGGGATCCGAAGACCACTTCCAGTGTAATTGAGCCTGTGCAATGGGCCTCTACGCCTGGAATGACACCTTTAAATGTCGTTTTTGTGGCTTTGATCCTTGAGGGGTCTATACCCATTTTGCACACTATGTCCTGATAAAGCAGGTTCAGGCTGCTGCCGCCATCCATAAGGACTCGAGTGAGGTGAAATCCGTCAATGATTGGGTCTAGGACCAGTGTGGCGAATCCGCCATGACGGATACTAGTGGGATGGTCCCTACGATCGAAAGTGATCGGATAGGAGGACCATGGGTTGAACTTTGGGGCGACTGGCTCCAACGCATATACGTCCCTGAGCGCACGCTTCCGCTCCCTCTTGGGGATGTGGTTTGCGTATATCATGTTCACCGTCCGCACTTGTTGGGGAAACCTTTTCTGTCCTCCGGTGTGTGGCTGCCGGGGCTCCTCCTCGTCATCGCTATGTGGCCCCTTGTCCTTGTTTTCGACAATTAACTTGTCGGCCTGCTTGAACACCCAACAATCCCTGTTGGTGTGATTGGCTGGCTTTTCTGGGGTGCCGTGTATTTGACACGGGCGATCGAGTATACGGTCCAAGCTGGACGGACCCGGCGTACTTTGTTTGAATGGCTTTTTCCGCTGACCGAGTTTAGAGCCTTTGAATCCGGCATTGACTGCCGTATCCTCAGTATTATCGCTGTTAATGCGGCTCTTATGTTTGTTGCGACGTGACCTGCTATTGTCGTCCTTGGTATCCGAAGTACCATGGTTCTTTGATATGTTATTACTGCGAGCCAGCCAGTTGTCTTCTCCCACACAAAAGCGGGTCATGAGTGTCGTGAGGGCTGCCATAGATTTCGGCTTTTCCTGACCAAGGTGCCGGGCTAGCCATTCGTCGCGGATGTTGTGTTTGAAAGCCGCTAGGGCCTCTGCATCCGGACAGTCGATAATTTGATTTTTCTTTGTTAGGAACTGAGCCCAGAATTGCCTGGCCAATTCTTCTGGCTGCTGAATTATGTGGCTCAAGTCATCGGCATCTGGTGGCCGCACATAAGTGCCCTGAAAGTTGTTGAGGAATGCAGCTTCCAGATCTTCCCAACAGCTGATGGACTCTGCTGGCAAGCTGTTAAGCCAATGTCGCGCTGGTCCCTTGAGCTTTAGTGGGAGGTATTTTATGGCGTGTAAGTCATCACCGCGGGCCATGTGGATGTGAAGGAGGAAATCCTTGATCCATACCGCATGATCTGTAGTGCCGTCGTATGATTCAATATTTATAGGTTTGAAACCTTCTGGGATTTGATTATCCATTACTTCGTCTGTGAAGCATAAAGGGTGTGCGGCGCCTCTGTATTGGGCTATATCATGACGCAGCTCAAATGGGTCTTGCCCGCTGTGTTCGGCCCGGCCGGATTTACTTTTACTGTATCCGACATGACGTTTATCGTCTCGCATAGTGGCACGCCCCCGTGATCCGTAGATCGATCTTGCATGATTTGCTTTGTCCTCCAATATGTCTCGCAGGTCAGGCGTATCTCCCCATGCCTTTTTATTTGAATGTCGTAGGGGTGCGGGCTGAGTTTTTGGCTGGAATGCCTCTCTATCGCGGCCATGAGGTGGCCGATCAGCCGCTTCATACGCTTCTTCCTCCAGTCGGGGTAGCAACCTGCATTTTGGGTAACTCTTGGATGGGCGCTCAAGTTTATACTCCTCGGCCGCAAGGACTTTAGTCCATCTGTCAGCTAGCAGATCTTGATCATCTTGAAGCTATTGCTGCTTTTTCTTAAGGCTATTTGCCGTGGCTATAAGCCGAGGTTTGAAGCGCTCTTGTTCGACGGGATCCTCTGGCACGGCGAATTCGTCGTCGCCAAGGATTGCCTCGTCTTCGGAGGGGGGCATGTAATTATCATCCTCCGTCTCTCCATCTGCCGCTCTCTCAGGAGGGCTGGCTCCTCCATCCTCCTGCTCTAAATCTTGCTGGAGGGGATTGTTGTTGTGTTCGGCACTATCCGGAGTGTTATTATCTCCTGTGCCGGTATCACCACTTTTGCTTTGGCGGAACTTAGGGCGGCGCCGCTGATGTCGGCGCTTGGGTTGCTTCTTGGAGGGGTCATCCTCCGCTATCTCGTCGCCATTGCCTTCTTTGGGTGTATCCACCATGTATATATTGTATGATGAGGTGGCTGTCCAGTGCCCTGTGGGCAGTGGTTCCTCTTCGTCTCCCGCATCGTCGTCCATACCGTCGATGTCTTTGGAGTTGAAGTCGAGCATGTCGGTTAAGTCATCGACAGTGGCTACTAAGTGGGTGGTGGATGGGCCGCGAATTTCTTCGTCGTCCGTATCCCAGTTCTGCCGGACATAGTTCGGCCAGGATCCTCCTGACAAGGAGAGAGACCTTAATGAGTTTAGTATGTCGCCAAAGGGCGAGTGCTGAAAAATATCCCCGGAGGTAAACTCCATGATCGGCGCCCAATCGGATTCGATAGAAACGGGCGCAGGCGGCTCGGAGTCCTTGGCCGGAGAAGGATCCGACAGTTCAACAACACGGCTCTCGTGCAAGGTAAGGTTGATGTTTGGCTCGGTCGCCACTGAGGGTAAGGCCTCTGTGGCGGGGTCCATCCACCCGTCCATGGATGGCGCAACTGGCTCCGAATTGAGGGTCTGAGCGGCTGCCTATGCGATCTCGTGAACACTGTCCGATGGTAGAGCTAAATCGTTCTCATCATGACCGCGTGACGCACAAGGCAGAGGCTCGAATCCGTCGAATATCAAGTCTACGGATATCGGCCATGTAGTTTAAGCTTCCAAACCTGACCTGGTGGCCAGGGGCATAACTTTCAATCTGCTCTAGATGGCCAAGCGAATTGGCCCACAGTGCAAAGCCGCCGAACACGAAGATCTGTCCGGGGAGAAAAGTCTCACCCTGGACTGCATCGCTATCGATGATAGTAGGAGCCATCAAGCCTAACGGCGACGACACAGAGGAACTCTCAATGAAAGCACCAATGTCGGTGTCAAAACCGGCGGATCTCGGGTAGGGGGTCCCAAATTGTGCGTCTAAGGCGGATGGTAACAGGAAGCAGGGGACACAATGTTTTACCCAGGTTCGGGCCCTCTTGATGGAGGTAAAACCCTACGTCCTGCTTGATTAATATTGATGATATGGGTAGTACAAGAGTAGATCTACCACGAGATCGGAGAGGCTAAACCCTAGAAGCTAGCCTATGGTATGATTGTATGTTGTAGTTGTTGTGTCCTACAGACTAAAACCCTCTGGTTTATATAGACACCGGAGAGGGTTAGGGTTACACAAGGTCAGTTACAAAGGAGGAGATATCAATATCTGTATTGCCTAGCTTGCCTTCCACGCCAAGTAGAGTCCCATCCGGACACGAGACGAAGTCTTCAATCTTGTATCTTCATAGTATAACAGTCCGGCCAATGGAGATAGTCCGGCTGTCCGGAGACCCCTAATCCAGGACTCCCACAATAGGATATATATACAGTAAAATAACTGCAGCATCGTGAATAAGAAAAAACCTAGACTATACAATAAAGAAATAAAGGCATATTACATCCACTGGGCATCAAAGTTCGCCACTATGATAATAAAGCACAAGCATACAGCAGATTACATACACTGGGCATCGAAGATCGGCACCAGTGCAACTAAACACGCCGACAAAATAATATACAAAACCGACAGCACTTCAATAGAGTTCAAGAAAGGTTAGGCATGTTGGGGAGCTGCAGCGCAAGCAGCTCAGCAAGCTAATGAGACTGCACTTGTTTAACACTTATATCCTCCTCACTCTGAAAGATAAACAAGCAGACAGATGACAGGTTTTGCACATAAAAGTATCAGTGCTGACAATTCATCACATTTCTTACTAACGAATAAAGTGACACAGTTTGAAATTGCATTAACACAATATGGTATTGTTCAGGTCAAGACATGGCAGGAAATGACATTGTGAAGGAGTTGGCAGCTTCATGACACCACTCGATTACAGATCAAAAACTCATAAGTATCAATGGTTAGTGTGTTGTCAATTTATCCCATTTCAGATTGGCAAATAAAGAGACAGTTTAAATAATAGTAGAATGATATGACATTGTTCGTAGTTAAGACATTGCAGAATATGACATTGTGTTGTAGTGGGTAGGTTTACCACACCACTGGATTACGGATCAAGAACAGAAGCATACATGCAGTGCAAAGAAGATCACTTGCTTTGTATAGTTTAATTTACATGGTATGAAGAAGGAACTTGGTTGTACAACTAAAAACTTAAATTGAGAAGGACAAACTTTTGTTTATCAACTACATAATAAACTTTAAACATGCAATTTGATGCAAACACCAAAAATAGACAGCTATTGCAGTCATGCCTAACCAAATATACAGAATAAAGTTTGAATGCTTGAGAAGGACAAACTTACATTATTGGTGAAGATAGGCTCTATAAAGCCCTTGTCCATGCTGATGGGGGGAAATTCAAGAAGTTTACCACAGAATCTTCTTCATAAGCATTGCCTTTATTCTACATTTTGTTAACAGTAAATATAGATGTGATAATATAAGAAAAAATGGAGAATATTTAAGATAAGATGAAGAGTGATGCTGCATAACCAAGTAGCTATAATTGTAAGTACAGCGATACAGGCAAAAGGTACAGCCAAGAGCAATGCACAGCTAAACTTCTTCAGTACCATCGGTGTTAGATCTGATGTGTAGAAAATGGAGGGCAAAGGAAAATAAGCTGCAGGGTGATGGTACATGAACAACTACCTATCAATATAAGCACACTGATAAAGGATAGCAAGTACTTAAAAGAACAATGCAGAGCTAAAAAAATCATTGGCATTGGATATATTCTACACTAATGTAACCATTTATACAGATCTGATAATTTCGAGCGAACAATTGATAAGCAAGCTATCATGCATACTGCTGTCACATAATGAACCAGGTATGTGTGCAAGTACAGTGATACAGGACAACAGGTAATAACAAGAGCAAAGCAGCGGGCAGCATATTTGCGATATCATGTCGTTCTTTTCAAACCAGAATTCTTCTTCGAGCAGATTTCCTGCAAAAAAGATCCGTAAGGCACATGCGGAAAAGTAGAAGTTCAAATTGCCATGTGATTTCATAGACAGTACCTCATCCTGGGAACAAGGCCAGTGCATAACAAGGTTTTTCCATTCAATGTCTTCTAAATTTAGCATAGGAGACTTCATCAGAAATTCGTTTATAGACTTGCCATCAAAGTGTGATTTCCTCAGGTAACACTGATACTGCTGCAATGCTTCCTTGAAAAGCACAAGCAAGCTTTGCTCGTCATGACTATCCAGATTGACCCTCGACCACTTACAACAATGTAATGTAAATCATTGATGTGTTCAATAAGCAGAAAATAGGAAAATAATAACCATGAATAATAGCACTTACACGTAAGTTGGACAGGAAGATGTGAAAATGGTGTTTGTCTTCACTATAATCTTCCCATGATGGGAATATATGCACGTAGTCCCTAACAACATTGAAAGCATTGTCTTTTTGAAGGAAATATGCCCTAGAGGCAATAATAAAGTTATTATTTATTTCCTTATATCATGATAAATGTTTATTATTCATGCTAGAATTGTATTAATCGGAAACATAATACATGTGTGAATACATAGACAAACAGAGTGTCACTAGTATGCCTCTACTTGACTAGCTCGTTGATCAAAGATGGTTATGTTTCCTAACCATAGAAATGAGTTGTCATTTGATTAACGGGATCACATCATTAGGAGAATGATGTGATTGACTTGACCCATTCCGTTAGCATAGCACTTGATCGTTTAGTTTGTTGCTATTGCTTTCTTCATGACTTATACATGTTCCTATGACTATGAGATTATGCAACTCCCGTTTATCGGAGGAACACTTTGTGTGCCACCAAACATCACAACGTAACTGGGTGATTATAAAGGTGCTCTACAGGTGTCTCCGAAGGTACTTGTTGGGTTGGCGTATTTCGAGATTAGGATTTGTCACTCTGATTGTCGGAGAGGTATCTCTGGGCCCTCTTAGTAATGCACATCACTTAAGCCTTTCAAGCATTGCAACTAATGAGTTAGTTGCAGGCTGATGTATTACGGAACGAGTAAAGAGACTTGCCGGTAACAAGATTGAACTAGGTATTGAGATAACGACGATCGAATCTCGGGCAAGTAACATACCGATGACAAAGGGAACAACATATGTTGTTATGCGGTCTGGCCAATAAAAGATCTTCGTAGAATATGTAGGAGCCAATATGAGCATCCAGGTTCCGGTATTGGTTATTGACTGGAGACGTGTCTCGGTCATGTCTACATTGTTCTCGAACCCGTAGGGTCCGCACGCTTAACGTTATGATGATAGTTTCATTATGAGCTTATATATTTTGATGTACCGAAGGTTGTTCGGAGTCCCGGATGTGATCACGGACATAACGAGGAGTCTCAAAATAGTCGAGACATAAAGATTGATATATTGGACAACTATATTCGAACACAGGAATGGTTCCAGGAGTTATCGGATATAAAACGGAGTACCGGGGGTTACCGGACCCCCCCCCCCCGGATTAATGGGCCTCATGGGCCCAAAGTGGAGCAGAGGAGGGGCGGCTAGGGAAGGCTGCACGCCCCCTCCCCTCTAGTCCGAATTGGACAAGGAGGGAGGGGCGGCGCCCCCCCCCCTTTCCTTTCTCTCCTCTCTCCCTTCCTTGCCCCTCTCCTAGTTGGACAACGAAAGGAGGGAGTCCTACTCCCAGTAGGAGTAGGACTCCTCCCTAGCGCGCCTCCTCCTGGCCGGCCGCCCCTCCCCCTTGCTCCTTTATATACGGGGGCAGGGGGAACCTCTAGACAGACAATTGATCCTTGAGATCTATTAGCCGTGTGCGGTGCCCTCCTCCACCACAATCCTCGATAATATTGTAGCGGTGCTTAGGCGAAGCCCTGCAATGGTAGAACATCAAGATCGTCACCACGTCGTCGTGCTGACGGAAATCTTCCCCGACATTCTACTGGATCGGAGTCCGGGGATCGTCATCGAGCTGAACGTGTGCTAGAACTCGGAGGTGTCGTAGTTTCGGTGCTTGATCGGTCGGGCCGTGAAGACGTACGACTACATCAACCGCGTTGTGCTAACGCTTCCGCTTCCGGTCTACGAGGGTACGTATACAACACTCTCCCCTCTCGTTGCTATGCATCACCATGATCTTGCGTGTGCGTAGGAAAATTTTGAAATTACTACGTTCCCCAACAGTGGCATCCGAGCCTAGGTTTTATGCGTTGATTTTATGCACGAGTAGAACACAAGTGAGTTGTGGGCGATATAAGTCATACTGCTTACCAGCATGTCATACTTTGGTCCGGCGGTATTGTCGGATGAAGCGGCCCGGACCGACATTACGCGTACGCTTACGCGAGACTGGTTCTACCGACGTGCTTTGCACACAGGTGGCTGGCGGGTGTCAGTTTCTCCAACTTTAGTTGAACCAAGTGTGGCTACGCCCGGTCCTTGCGAAGGTTAAAACAGCACCAACTTGACAAACTATCGTTGTGGTTTTGATGCGTAGGTAAGAATGGTTCTTGCTAAGCCTGTAGCAGCCACATAAAACTTGCAACAACAAAGTAGAGGACGTCTAACTTGTTTTTGCAGGGCATGTTGTGATGTGATATGGTCAAGACATGATGCTAAATTTTATTGTATGAGATGATCTTGTTTTGTAACCGAGTTATCGGCAACTGGCAGGAGCCATATGGTTGTCACTTTATTGTATGCAATGCAATCGCGCTGTAATGCTTTACTTTATCACTAAGCGGTAGCGATAGTCATGGAAGCATAAGATTGGCGATACAACAACGATGCTACGATGGAGATCAAGGTGTCGCGCCGGTGACGATGGTGATCATGATGGTACTTCGGAGATGGAGATCACAAGTACAAGATGATGATGGCCATATCATATCACTTATATTGATTGCATGTGATGTTTACCTTTTATGCATCTTATCTTGCTTTGATTGACGGTAGCATTATAAGATGATCCCTCACTAAATTATCAAAGTATAAGTGTTCTCCCTGAGTATGCACCGTTGCGAAAGTTCTTCGTGCTGAGACACCACGTGATGATCGGGTGTGATAGGCTCTACGTTCAATTACAACGGGTGCAAAACAGTTGCACATGCGGAATACTCAGGTTAAACTTGACGAGCCTAGCATATAAAAGATATGGCCTCGGAACACGGAGACCGAAAGGTCGAGTGTGAATCATATAGTAGATATGATCAACATAGTGATGTTCACCATTGAAACTACTCCATCTCACGTGATGATCGAACATGGTTTAGTTGATTTGGATCACGTGATCACTTAGAGGATTAGAGGGATGTCTATCTAAGTGGGAGTTCTTAAGTAATATGATTAATTGAACTTTAATTTATCATGAACTTAGTCCTGGTAGTATTAGCATATCTATGTTGTAGATCAATAGCTCGCATTTAGGTCCTCTGTTTTATTTTTGATATGTTCCTAGAGAAAACTAAGTTGAAAGACGTTAGTAGCAATGATGCGGATTGGATCCGTGATCTGAGGTTTATCCTCATTGCTGCACAGAAGAATTATGTCTTCGATGCACCGCTAGGTGACAAACCTATTGCAGGAGCAGATGCAGATGTTATGAACATTTGGCTAGCTCAATATGATGACTACTTGATAGTTTAGTGCATCATGCTTAAACGGCTTAGAATCGGGACTTCAAAGACATTTTGAACGTCATGGACCGTATGAGATGTTCCAAGAGTTGAAGTTAATATTTCAAGCAAATACCCGAGTTGAGAGATATGAATTCTCCAACAAGTTCTATAGCTAAAAGATGGAGGAGAATAGCTCAAGCAGTGATCATGTGCACAGATTGTTTGGGTACTACAATCGCTTGAATCAAGTGGGAGTTAATATTCCAGATAAAATAGTGATTGACAGAATTCTCTAGTCACCATCACCAAGTTAGTAGAACTTCATGATGAACTATGTATGCAAGGGATAACGGAAACGATTCTCAAGCTCTTTGTAATGCTGAAATCGACGAAGGTAGAAATCAAGAAAAATATCAAGTGTTGATGGTAGACAATACCACTAGTTTCAAGAAAAGGGCAAAGGGAAGAAGGGGAACTTCAAGAAGAATGGCAAGCAAGTTGCTGCTCAAGTGAAGAAGCCCAAGTCTGGTCCTAAGCCTGAGACTAAGTGTTTCTACTGCAAAGGGACTGGTCACTGGAAGCGGAACTGCCCCAAGTATTTGGTGGATAAGAAGGATGGCAAAGTGAACAAAGGTATATTTGATATACAGATTATTGATGTGTATTTTACTAGTGTTCGTAGCAACCCCTCGGTATTTGATACTGGTTCAGTTGCTAAGAGTAGTAACTCGAAACGGGAGTTGCAGAATGAACATAGACTAGTTAAGGGTGAAGTGACGATGTGTGTTGGAAGTGGTTCCAAGATTGATATGATCATCATCGCACACTCCCTATACTTTTGGGATTAGTGTTGAACCTAAATAAGTGTTATTTGGTGTTTGCGTTGAGCATGAATATGATTTGATCATGTTTATTGCAATATGGTTATTCATTTAAGTAAGAGAATAAATTGTTGTTCTGTTTACATGAATAAAACCTTATATGGTTACACACCCAATGAAAATGGTTCGTTGGATCTCGATCGTAGTGACACACATATTCATAATATTGAAACCAAAAGATGCAAAGTTAATAATGATGGTGCAATTTATTTGTGGCACTGCCGTTTAGGTCATATTGGTGTAAAGCGCATGAAGAAAATCCATGCTGATGGGCTTTTGGAAATCACTTGATTATGAATCAGTTGATGCTTGCGAACCATGCCTCATGGGCAAGATGACTAAGACTCCATTCTCCAGAACAATGGAGCGAGCAACAGATTTGTTGGAAATCATACATACTGATGTATGTGGTCCGATGAATATTGAGGCTCGTGGCATGTATCATTATTTTTTGATCTTCATAGATGATTTGAGAAGATATGAGTATATCTACTTGATGAAACACAAGTCTGAAACATTTGAAAAGTTCAAAGAATTTCAGAGTGAAGTGGAGAATCATCGTAACAAAAATGAAAGTTTCTACGATATGATCATAGAAGTAAAATATTTGAGTTACGAGTTTGGCCTTCAGTTAAAAACAATGTGAAATAGTTTCACTACTCACGCCACCTGGAACACCACAGCATAATGGTGTGTCCGAACGTCATAACCGTACTTTATTAGATATGGTGCGATCTATGATGTCTCTTACCGATCTACCACTATCGTTTTGGGGTTATGCATTAGAGACAGCTGCATTCACGTTAAATAGGGCACCATCTAAATCCGTTGAGACGACACCATATGAACTATGGTTTGGCAAGAAACCTAAGCTGTCGTTTCTTAAAGTTTGAGGTTGCAATGCTTATGTGAAAAAGTTTCAACCTGATAAGCTCTAACCCAAATCGGAGAAGTGCGTCTTCATAGGATACCCAAAAGAAAATGTTGGGTACACCTTCTATCACAGATCCGAAGGCAATATATTCGTTGCTTTGAATGGATCCTTTCTAGAAAAGGAGTTTCTCTCGAAAGAAGTGAGTGGGAGGAAAGTAGAACTTGATGAGGTAACTGTACCTGCTCCCTTATTGGAAAGTAGTTCATCACAGAAATCTGTTCCTGTGACTACTACACCGATTAGTGAGGAAGCTAATGATGATGATCATGTAACTTCAGATCAAGTTACTACCGAACCTCGTAGGTAAACCAGAGTGAGATCCGCACCAGAGTGGTACGGTAATCCTGTTCTGGAGGTCATGTTACTTGACCATGACGAGCCTACGAACTATGAGGAAGCGATGATGAGCCCAGATTCCGCGAAATGGCTTGAGGCCATGAAATCTGAGATGAGATCCATGTATGAGAACAAAGTATGGACTTTGATTGACTTGCCCAATGATCGGCGAGCCATTGAGATTAAATGGATCTTCAAGAGGAAGACGGACGCTGATAGTAGTGTTACTATCTACAAAGCTAGAATTGTCGCAAAAAGGTTTTCGACAAGTTCAAGGTGTTGACTACGATGAGAGTTTCTCACTCGTATCTATGCTTAAGTCTGTCCGAATCATGTTAGCAATTGCCGCATTTTATGAAATCTGGCAAATGGATAAACAAAATTGCATTCCTTAATGGATTTATTAAAGAAGAGTTGTATATGATGCAACCAGAAGGTTTTGTCAATCCTAAAGGTACTAACAAAATATGCAAGCTCCAGTGATCCATCTATGGACTGGTGCAAGCATCTCAGAGTTGGAATATATGCTTTGATAAGTTGATCAAAGCATATAGTTTTATACAGACTTGCGGTGAAGCCTGTATTTACAAGAAAGTGAGTGGGAGCACTACAGCATTTCTGATAAGTATATGTGAATGACATATTGTTGATCGGAGATAATGTAGAATTATTCTACAAAGCATAAAGGAATGTTTGAAAGGAGTTTTTCAAAGAAAGACCTCGGTGAAGCTGCTTACATATTGAGCATCAAGATATATAGAGATAGATCAAGACGCTTGATAAGTTTTTCAATGAGTACATACCTTGACAAGATTTTGAAGTAGTTCAAAATGGAACAGTCAAAGAAGGAGTTCTTGCCTGTGTTGCAAGGTGTGAAGTTGAGTAAGACTCAAAACCCGACCACGGCAGAAGATAGAGAGAGAATGAAAGTCATTCCCTATGCCTCAGCCATAGGTTCTATAAAGTATGCCATGATGTGTACCAGACCTATTGTATACCCTGCCCTGAGTTTGTCAAGGGAGTACAATAGTGATCTAGGAGTACATCACTGGACAGTGGTCAAAATTATCCTTCGTGGAATAAGGATATGTTTCTCGATTATGGAGGTGACAAAAGGTTCGTCGTAAAGGGTTACGTCGATGCAAGTTTTGACACTGATCCAGATGACTCTAAGTCTCAATCTGGATACATATTGAAAGTGGGAGCAATTAGCTAGAGTAGCTCCATGCAGAGCATTGTTGACATAGAAATTTGCAAAATACTTACGGATCTGAATGTGGCAGACCCGTTGACTAAACTTCTCTCACAAGCAAAACATGATCACACCTCAGTACTCTTTGGGTGTTAATCACATAGCGATGTGAACTAGATTATTGACTCTAGTAAACCCTTTGGGTGTTGGTCACATGTCGATGTGAACTATGGGTGTTAATCACATGGTGATGTGAACTATTGATGTTAAATCACATGGCGATGTGAACTAGATTATTGACTCTAGTGCAAGTGGGAGACTGAAGGAAATATGCCCTAGAGGCAATAATAAAGTTATTATTTATTTCCTTGTATCATGATAAATGTTTATTATTCATGCTAGAATTGTATTAACCGGAAACATAATACATGTGTGAATACATAGACAAACAGAGTGTCACTAGTATGCCTCTACTTGACTAGCTCATTGATCAAAGATGGTTATGTTTCCTAACCATAGACATGAGTTGTCATTTGATTAACGGGATCACATCATTAGGAGAATGATGTGATTGACTTGACCCATTCCGTTAGCATAGCACTTGATCGTTTAGTTTGTTGCTATTGCTTTCTTCATGACTTATACATGTTCCTATGACTATGAGATTATGCAATTCCCGTTTACCGGAGGAACACTTTGTGCGCCACCAAACGTCACAACGTAACTGGGTGATTATAAAGGTGCTCTACAGGTGTCTCCGAAGGTACTTGTTGGGTTGGCGTATTTCGAGATTAGGATTTGTCACTCCGATTGTCGGAGAGGTATCTCTGGGCCCTCTCGGTAATGCACATCACTTAAGCCTTGCAAGCATTGCAACTAATGAGTTAGTTGCAGGATGATGTATTACGGAACGAGTAAAGAGACTTGCCGGTAACGAGATTGAACTAGGTATTGAGATACCGACGATCGAATCTCGGGCAAGTAACATACCGATGACAAAGGGAACAACGTATGTTGTTATGCGGTCTGACCGATAAAAGATCTTCGTAGAATATGTAGGAGCCAATATGAGCATCCAGGTTCCACTATTGGTTATTAACCGGAGACGTGTCTCGGTCATGTCTACATTGTTCTCGAACCCATAGGGTCCGCACGCTTAACGTTACGATGATAGTTTCATTATGAGTTTATATATTTTGATGTACCGAAGGTTGTTCGGAGTCCCGGATGTGATCATGGACATAACGAGGAGTCTCGAAATAGTTGAGACATAAAGATTGATATATTGGACGACTATATTCGGACACAGGAATGGTTCCGGGAGTTGTCGGATATAAAATGGAGTACCGGGGGTTACCGGACCCCCCCCCCCCGGGTTAATGGGCCTCATGGGACCAAAGTGGAGCAGAGGAGGGGCGGCCAGGGTAGGCTGCGCGCCCCCTCCCCCTCTAGTCCGAATTGGACAAGGAGGGAGGGGCAGCGCCCCCCCCCCCTTTACTTTCTCTCCTCTCTCCCTTCCTTCCCCCTCTCCTAGTTGAACAAGGAAAGGAGGGAGTCCTACTCCCAGTAGGAGTAGGACTCCTCCCTGGCGTGCCTCCTCCTGGCCGGCCGCCCCTCCCCCTTGCTCCTTTATATACGGGGGCAGGGGGCACCTCGAGACAGACAATTGATCCTTGAGATCTATTAGCCGTGTGCGGTGCCCTCCTCCACCATAATCCTCGATAATATTGTAGCTGTGCTTAGGTGAAGCCCTGCGGCGGAAGAACATCAAGATCGTCACCACGCCGTCATGCTGACGGAAATCTTCCCCGACATTCTGCTGGATTGGAGTCTGGGGATCGTCATCGAGCTGAACGTGTGCTAGAACTCGGAGGTGCCGTAGTTTCGGTGCTTGATCGGTCGGGCCGTGAAGACGTACGACTACATCAACCGCGTTGTGCTAACGCTTCCGCTTCCGGTCTACGAGGGTACGTAGACAACACTCTCCCCTCTCGTTGCTATGCATCACCATGATCTTGCGTGTGCGTAGGAAAATTTTGAAATTACTACGTTCCCCAACACTTTTAAAATGGGAATAACTGGAATGGGCTTCCAATCTGTCGGAATTGGTTGTCTCTGCAGTTGGGATAGGTCTTTGGCCGGTGGACTTGCTGTACTTTTTGCTGGAGTGGGATTTTTCTGTGGTACGGCTGGTGCTATGGCAACTGAAATCGGTATACCTTTTGCTGGAGTGCAGGTCCTGTGTAGTGGGGCTAGTGGTGTGGCCAGTGAAGTATGGGTACAGTCTGCTAGAGTGAGTCCTACGTTTTGTGTCAGTGGTTGTACAGCCAATATAAGTGGGGTGCTGTCTGATTTCTCTGGCACCACCATGTTTTTCGAGGACATTGCTGGTGCTCCTTCAGGTTCGGCAATCACCCTCTTCCTTTTTGATGTCTGATGCACAAGAACAGCATTTGAGTGGAAAAACATGGTATGATGACAGATGGAATATGTATTGATAATGGATGGGCATGGCATCTTGACATATATGATGAGTAAACTAAGAAGATGGCGGTGCAACAAAGTAGAAGAAATGCAAGACAACATATGCAAGATACGCGCAATTAATACAACCTTGCCAAATTAGAACAGACACCTTGATGGGTGAATAGGACAGGCCATCTACCTTTGACTCCTCGAGGTTAGAATAGTCATTAGGATCATATTCTGAACAAGAATCAACAGGTGGGGAGCGTATGAGTTTCATTGCATCCAGAATGGCACTCAATGCCTTGGTGCCAATTTTGTAAGTCATTGTGGTGTTTAGCTTGAAAAGTGGACTACTGCTAGTGCGACACAAAGCAGCTACATAGATCATAGTGTAGATATAACGGGAAAACCGTAAGCATCAGAGTAAAATCAGCAAAGTGGAACTTGCTGGAATATATGTGCTATTATTGCCAGTACGGCTAGAAAGGCTTTGGATACCAACTCTCTTCAACTGAAGGTGCGGTACTATTAATATCAGTGTAACTCTCAAAGGCGACACAGCTCCCCGCATTTCCTTGCTATTCTTATAGGATTCAAGTGGGCAGGCCACTACAAATCTTATTCCCATGTTTACAAAATCCTACGAATCAAAGAGGCCCGACGAGTTCAACGTGTCCATCACAACCGACCGTATAGACCTCTACACTGCAAATGTCCCTTCTCATCTTCACTACAAGGAACATACTGTACTATTATCATACTCCCTCCGTTCCAAAATATAAGTCTTGGTAGAGATTTCCACAATGGATCACATACAGATGTATCCAGATACATTTTAGAGTGTAGATTCACTAATTTTGCTCCATATGTAGTTCATGGTGGAATCTATACAAAGACTTGTATTTAGGAACGAAGAGAGTACTTATTAAAGAATAACGGAAGAGGAACATGCTAAAGAAGAGCAAGCAGATTTTGGATAATAAAATGTTCGTTGTGCAGTGCCCACACATGATGAACCAGAGCGCATTAAGAAAGCAACTCCCTGTTGTCTCTATATATGTGGTGCACGTGCTTTTCCAAAAGTAAAGTAGGAACATTAGCTGACCAATTAAATCTTATCTATTTTAGTAATATCAGGATCATATCAGATTCGTACTTGAGCAACAAGTTTGGAATTATGAGTGGCACGTTGTTTAGCTTGATGGATTCAGGAGCAGTGCTAAGCAGGTATGATGATGGTACTGAATATAAAGGCATGTCTGCATGCAAGTCGTGTGACTTTTGTCATTTGGGTCAGTCGACCATTTCAGGCAGTTGGATGAAGATCCTATGTCTCCTAACCCTTCTTCTTCCTCATCTCTGATTCTTCCCAAACAGAACACTACACGGGCTGCCGGCCGGACCACCGGCCCCCACCGCCTATGTTCCTCCACCACCCCCACCCCCACCCCACCCGCGTCGAGTTTTCTTCGTTCGGCGAGGCCCCACCACCGACCCCCAGAACCACCTTCCCCACCCGAGCCCCTTCATTCGCACCGGCGAACTCCGGCGAGCTCTGAAAAATCGACTGACCCAATTTTGAAATTTAGTCTACTATGATTTAACTAGTGTGGAATATAAAAGGGGAAAACCATAAGCATTGGGAGTATAGTGTTGAGCGTGCCATGGCGGATCTTAAGGTGCAAACCGGACAAAGGCAACTTCGCAGCCAATGTTTGCTTTCAACTAGCAAGTAAGTGATGGACAAGAAATCAGAGTAAAGCAGTGGAGATCTATTTTCTTGCTGCGATAAATAAGTTGAGCAGATACGAAAGAGTACCGCCTCTGGTGTGGCGCCGTGTATGCATCTACTAAGAATTTGACGGTGTTGTGGTAGCGATGGTTGTCAACGGCGTGGGAGCAGATCTAGGAGGGTAGAAGGTGGCGGCGGGGCGCGGTGGACGAGATGGTCGTAGGAGCGGCACCGGCAAGGTGGACGACGGCGGGGATGAAGCGAGAGGACGGGATGCAAGGATCCCGGTCCAAAGCCGTGGATGAGAGAGGTTGATCTCTTGTAATGGACGGGGGCGTCGGGGTATCAGCTCCAGCATGGTGGAGGAGGGCGGCGGTGGATGGGGTGGCGGACGGAGGAGGATGGGATGGAGAGGGTGTTTTGGCGCCCACGGAGTACGAATGGGGAAATAGAGGTGGAGAGGAAGGGGGAACCATGTCTTCAGGGCGCGCTTGTCTCAAATGAGAGAAAATTTACAAACTTAGCCCCCGTTTCAAATTTCCTACATCATAGCAATATTAGTCAGTTCGAGATAGGACGGTAATCTCGCATACACCGAATATTTGCCGACGAGAATTTGTTTTTGGAGCCCACCATGTATTAATCAGGGAGGGAGTCGATTTTGGATGAGGACACATTTTGTTTTGGCACCCACCGTGTATGAATCCGGGTGAGAGGCGGATATGTCACATTTGAGTGAAATTACAAACCTACCCTTATCAAAACCTATAGAAATCGAGCAGATAGGCTTTTCGTGGCAGGGATAGGCAGTAGTAATTTCCATCTCGCAGATTTTGGTTTCGGGCGGTTGCTGCGACTTTCCCCGCATCGTTCAAATCTTGCAGAGTGCACGTTTACCGTGCCAACTCAATTCGAATCCCGTTTGTATTCTATTTTTTCAGGCGGGATCCATTTTCGATTGCAATAAAATTCTATATACATCATTTTTTATATATACTTTCAAAAGCACAACAAAGAATTCTGCTTCTTTATATGTATAATATGATTTACAAATACAATGATCTCAAAATCATAAGGTTGAATTCAAAAAACTAAACCAAATTATGTTCTACTAAAATGTATGGATCAGTAATATCTACATATTAAATAACATAGATGCGCGTGAATTCATATGAGTATGCATGTTTGATAGATCAATTTTGTTCAAGTATGGATTACATGTATCATCATCTCGAATTCAAGTATTTGAATCCCTTTTATGTTCACTCCTTTCACGCCCATCTCTCTCGCATGCATGCTCCTTCATGTAGCTATCACTCTCTTTTCTCCAGCTCACCCGCATGCTCACTTCATGTTTCTCCTATCCTCGCAAACATGGTCTCTCGACGTCTCCCTTGAGAAGTGTCACACTCTCCCTATCATTATACATTACACGGTTTTCATTATCTCTCATGTCTCTACCGTTCTCTCGTATCACTAGGTACCTAAGCTTTCTTTTTCACCGCCACACACACAGTCTCCACTCGTCTTTCACTTTTTCTTTCTCTCTATGGGATTCTCTCACACACCCTATATGTCTCTAGATATGAATCATACGACTAAAATTACTCTCTCTCTCTCTCCTGTAGACAGAACATTTGTTGCGGTCTCCATTTCATCTCCATCCCAGACTAACATTATTCATTTGTTTACCGATCAGACAAACTCCCCCCCTCTCTCTCTCACACACACACACACAACTCCTGCTTCCACTCCCCTTCCTGACTACCGTCTCTCTCTCACACACACAAAACTCTCGCTTTCGCACCCCGACTCATATTTCTCTCACAAACATTTATCGACTAGCCTCTAGATAGGTTTATACACCCGCACACTCGTGCTTCCACTATCGCATACATGTCTCTCTCCCACTCCTTGTATCTATGTAGATTTTTCTTCCCTTCTTGAGACACGCCCTCTCGATCATGCACACACACACTATCGCCTCATTTTAAGTTGATACCTCTCGCACACACACTCTTTGTGTCTTTGTCACACATGCACTCCGTCCTCCTCCTCTCTCCCTCTCTCTCACACACACATGGGCTTTTTGCAACAACTAGCAAGATGCCCATGCGTTGCACGGAACATCAAGATGCATTTGTATGAGTAGTTTATCTTGTGGGAGAAAATGATGAACAAGGGAAGGCCTTGTTTGCAAGTGTGGAGAGGGGTGTGGGTATCTTTTTGCAAAATTGTCATAGTTTCCTTCCTATCCATAAGATATAGATCGGATGGCCTATATTGCAGGATGGCAGGCACACCATCATCACCAACTATGCTTTTTATAAGAGTAGGGATAAAAAGCAGAGTTGGTGATGAAGGTGGGCCTGCCATCCTGCAATATAGGCCGTCCGATTTATATCTGACGGATAGGAAGGAAACTATGGCAATTTACCCGCACTCCTCTCCACATTTGCAGATAAGGCCTTCCCTCGTTCATCCTTTTCTCCCACAAGATCTTGATGTTCCGTGCAACGCACGGGCATCTTGCTAGTAAGAGTAGAAATTAGACATATACCACTTCTCGAATCTTGAAACCAACAACATTCCTCCCTTATCTCATCAAAACCGCCAAAGGAATATATTTTGAGTGAAACATAACATATTTTTAGTGATATACGTATTTCAAAACTAGACTTTTTTCTATCAAATCGATGAATATGTATTAATCTACTCTGATCGTGTGGCAACGCATTGGCACATTGCTAGTAGTTATTATAATTTTTTGGACACCAGACAAATGGTGGAGTACATATACGAAGAGAAGAGGCGCACGCACGCAGTCGGTCTCTCGCTGTCTCACACACATGAGTGTTACGTAAAGGTAACGTTAACAAATAAACCCTAAAACCCTAGGTGCACGATTGCTGCATTCGCCGATACTGGGTACGTGGTGGAGCGCACCTTTGTAGGAATACTCAGCTCGCGTGATAATTTGATCCGTAGGAGTTGATGGTCGGGATCACAGGTGAACGACTTGGAGGCGGTGGCTCGCCAGTTGCCACAGACCGAGTAGCCACGATTAAAATATCATTTTTAGCGGGGTTAAGAGTTCCGATTTTCAATGGCGCGTTATAAGCACTAAGTTGTTTTTAGAACGATTGGTATGGAGCGAAAATGGAATTCATAGTACTACGTACCTCCTTGGCGTATTGTTGTATGGGTTTATGTTGCGAGATGTTGAACCTGGTAGTTTAGGGCAAATACTATGGTTTATATTTAGATGTTGGTTTTCACTAATGAAAATTGGAAGGGGGAAACCCTTCTTTGATTCAAAAAACTACTACCTCCGTTATGGTTTACTAGTCCCCATCGTATTTTGGGTCAAAGTTTGTCCATGAATTTTACTTGTAAAATGTGAATGGAAAACGAGATTTTGTTATACCCAAACAAGATTGCTCTGACACAGACGCGACCTCTCATAGCGCAGACATTGAACCGGCACGTCGGCCAAGAGGGCCCCACTCGTTGCAGGCCCGACTGAACACGCCTCCTCGTCGCATGCAATCGGCTTCAGACTGCCCCGCCGGCCTTCATTGAATCCGCGCGTGTGCCGGCAACACGTCCTTCTGCGAGCCGGCTGGCATTTTAGAACACAAAAAATGACCAAAATATAATTAATTACGTGTGGTCTTGACTTGTTGTGCTCGCACTAGTAGCAGGAACTAGAGGTTTTTCTTTATTCATAACTCTCCTCAATTTTTTCGCTTTGAAGTGAATCATGGTTGTGGACATTATGTATGAATGTGCAGATATATGTGAACAAGAGTTTGATGTGGAAGTTGAACTTGGAATGTCGGGCTTGCGCGTGAACTATACCATGTCCAATGCTTCGTCTGTTATTGTTTGGAAAGTAATTGTTGTTATTACATGACCCGAAAAAAAATATTTTGTGCCACATCGATAGATGCACGGACATCACAACAGGCATGCTGACTGGATAAACATTTGAACCTAGCTACTATGAAGGAAATTTTGTATTGACAACAGTTTTAGATAGCAGGAGACGCCTAGCCTGCTCTGCCTCTGCTAGCTTATTTATGGTTTCTTCCATCTCTTCTTTGGCATGGGTGAAGAGAGCATCTGATTTCTCTTTTCGCTTCTTCAGGAACTCAGCTACATTCTCAAGGGCTGCTGCACGCTTTCTTTCAGCCTTTACTAGAGCCACGAGGACACGAACAGCTCACAACTCCACCTGGCTTGTGTGTAATCCAGCATCATCTGGGAATTTGCACCTTGTGTCTAATCCAGCATCATTAGGGAACTGGCACCTTGTGTGTAATCCAGCCTCATTTTGGAAACATGATCTCGAGGTTGACCATACTTCCCTCCTCGCAGGAACTGCATCCTGACATGAAGTTACTTCTTTTTTAGATCAATACTCAGAGCAACCCAGATCCATTTAGTAGAAGCCAGATAAACAGAACTGGGAGAAGTGAATTCAAAAGGAAAAAATATAAAAACAGACTATAAGGTGAGAACACCCACTTCCTACATCAAGCTAAAAACGAAAGCATTAGGACGATTAAGACTCTTCTTATTACACATCGAAGAAAACGAGGCTTAAGAGAAACAAAAACTACAACATATACACATCGAAGAACACGAGGCTAAATGAAAGTAATTGAAAGGGTGTTACTTACCAAAGCTCGTTTTACAGGTTCGGTGCAGCTCCTCTTTAACTTGCCACGCTCCTTGAAGATGTCCCCAATATCCCGTGTTTGGTCTTCATTGCTCCTCTGCATGTTCGCACTCGTGGTTTTAAAATCTCAACATGGCAAGAAAAATATACTACTAGTAATACTCGCGCATCTTGTGGGCAACATTCAAGCACTCGTCTGCCATGTTAGAGCATCTCCAATAGAATCGCAACGCGCGGCACTTTAAAAAAGCATTTATAGTGCTGAGATCGAGAAGTAGAGATAGAGAGTAGAGGATAGTTCTCAACATAGATAGATAAAAAATATATTATTCAACTACTCCTCGTCGCCCGACTCCTCCTCGGTGATGTCCTCCTCCGACGTCTGACCGTAGGCGTGAAGATACCGATCATCGTCGGATTCCTAGGGCGATGTTGCTCCTAGCCTCATGTTGAATTGAGCGTCCGCTTTTCGCCTACGCTTGTCCTCGCGATAGGCATCTCGCTCCGCCCTCCTCTTATCCCTCTCCGCCCTCCTTTGCGCGTAGAACTTGCACTCGTTGATGATGTCCTACGGGAAGCATTGGCGCCACAGCGCCATGGCTTCCTCGTCCATCTCAGCGATGCCGAGACGGTGCTCCCGCCTTTGGTTGTTGTGACGATCCTCGTCGGTGATAAGCCGCAGCAGAGGTGCGAGCTCCTGTGCCCTCTCCCGCGTCGGCACGTTGGGGAAGTTCAATGTTCTATGAGGCCACCGGAGGCGCTACGCCGCCGTGTCGTATGCGTGGGCGGACTCGTTGGTGGTGTCAAAATTTCCGAGGCCGAGGCGCATCCTGCGGAACTGGATCTCGGCAGAGAAACCGCCGGAGGGGCGCGCGCAGATGCCGCGGTATCCCCAAGTTTCCCGGTGACGCGGCGGCATGGTGGCGCGGCGGCGGTGAGGCGAGAAAGAGCAGGGAGAGAGCGGTGGCGAGGCACAGAGCGGGGAGAGAGCGGTGGCAAGGCACAGAGCGGTGGGAGGGCGTTGGATTTTATAAAGCGCGTCGGACGCCGCGCGCCAAAACTAGCGCACGCCCAGCCGCTTTTTCCCCTGCGCGCGCAATCCTTTCCCGACGTCTCTCCTATCTCTACTCTCTTCTCTACTGTTATATTTATTTTATATTTAATATTTATCTCTACTTCTCTACTCTCTACATTTTTTCTCTACTTTTTTCTTATAAAAAACAGAGTTGGTGATGGTGGTGTGCCTACCATCCTGCAATATAGGTTGTCCGATTTATATCTGACAGATAGGAAGGAAACAATGGCAATTTTGCAAAAAGATACCCATGCTCCTCTCTAGATTTGCAAATAAGGCCTTCCCTAGTTCATCCTTTTCTCCCACAAGATAGACTACTCATACAAATGCATCTTGATGCACGCAACGCATGGGCATCTTGCTAGTTCTAAAAACTTTCCATCATTTGCCACACTACTGGTTGCAGATGAAAAACCTACCCAAGCACAGCGCGATACAGGAGCGACGCACAATTACAAGCTGATATTCTGTTGGACAATGGAGGCTATAACCAGTTACTTTTATGCGAACAATAGCACCCAGGAAATTTGAAGGGTAGGTTTGAACAAATTTGGAACTGCACATGTACTGCTAAGTGATTCAGTAGACACATTACCAATCGAGGAGGAGAATGATGGTTGCAGCAGCCTCTGTGAGTCATGGTCGGCAACGGGAGTCAGTTCATAGTCCACGATGGTGTTGCTTCTGCGCTTGGCATTGGCTTCCGGGAAGCAGATCCGAGACCGTGGAAGAAGGTACCGGGGAAGAGGCTCCGTGTACGACGACGACGGTGGACCGGCTCCAGTGTGGCGTACGAGGTCGTCGATGAGGCAGATGCGCTGCGGTGGACGAGTCCGCCGATGTAGAAGGGGAGGAGCACGAAGGCTGCGGTGCCGTGGAGAAGTCTATCTTGTGGTGGGGATAGAAAATGGGGAGTATTCAGGTGTACTACTCTGGGTGCCGGGGTGGGGTTGTCTGGGTAGGGTGAACCTGAAGTTACGAAAACAGCCCCCTACCAACCGTCATCCGTAGGCCTGTTCCGAAGGCTATGATGGTAACTTCCCACTGCTCGAATCAGGGTCGCGGGAGATTTTCCCGCCGACCTCAAAATTTTGTGACACTAAACTCCCCGTGTGGCGTGTTGGGTGATTCGGCTAAGCAACTAGCGAGTAGTACTAGTAAACTCTGCATATTAGGTTTGACCGAAGTCAAACTTCCTAAAGTTTGACCAAGTTTATAGAAAAATATAAACATTTACCATAACAGATATGTATGATGTGAAAGTACATTCAATAATGAATCTAATGGTATTTATTTGTTATTGTATATGTTAATATTTTTTGTTATAAACTTTCTGAGAGTTTACAAAACTTGACTTTGACCAATGCTAATACGCGGACTTAAATAAAAACGGAGGGTGTACACATTTGTTTTCTTAGTATGTAGTGAATTAATCATTTGTTGAAATTGTGAAATAAATATATTAGGCTACTGACTTCGAATGTAATGGTCTGTACAATTCAATAGTTACAATCATTGTCGAATTCCAAGATGTATACGAGGTCTATAGTACTTCACAACATGCTCAAACTCACATAATCCCAGTCAAATGACAATCAAAATGCATTTCATAGTTATTACTTTGTAGGATGCAACAAAACCAACAATAACTCTACATCAGCCATTATAAAAGCAACATTTTGAACATATCCCAATGTGTGAATGAAACATGTAGAGAGAGCTTGCGAAGATGGAGCAGATAGGGCAGGAAAGATTGTATGTATGTGGACGAGAGAGTAGGAGACAAACCTAACGAAACAGAGAGAGAGAGAGAGAGAGAGAGAAAGAGAGAAGGAAGGAAAGTTAGGTCTGTGAGAAAGATGGAGACATGTAATATAAGTGAGATGCGTGTGTATCCGGATTCTGTACACGTGGAAGGAGAAGAGACAACAGGTTTGATGAGAGAGCTGGAAAAACATGGATGAGAGGGGAAGGATCTCGTGGGTTGAGGGATTGATAAATTTGTGCGGGGGGGGGAGGAATTGGTAATTTTGTGCGAGAGAGAGAGAGGGTGGGGGAGTCAATCAGCCGCCGTCACATCATCCTACTTCCAAATGGCCCCGCATTCTCTAGTGTAGTGTGGTCACCGTCTTCGATCTCCTCGATGCCATCTTTGAAGATGGAGGTGTTGTGCATGCTGGGGTGCAGAGAAGCACAAGCGAGAGTGGTCGACATATAACCTTGGATGGGGATGAATTGTGTGCTCGGGGGAGGGGGTGTGTGTATTGTTTGTTGTGTGTGTGTGTGTCAGATATTAAGAGAAAACAAACCTAAGGAGAGAAATGTGTGTGTATGTGACGGAAAGCTACATGCTAAACAGGGTATTCACGAAGAGATTGTGCGTGCGAGATAGAGAGTGATGTGCGGGCCTTGAGGTGGGCAGGGGCCGGGTGAGTGTCAAAATGTGCGCATTGATGCATGTGTTACATGCGATCGTGCGAGGGACGGACGAATCAAGAGAGATGGTTGTTGTGTTACGGATGCTCCTCTCTCTCTCTCTCTCTCTCACACACAAGTAAAATAGAAGACCGTTCTCTCATGTATACACAATGTATCGACATCTGTCTATGTCTCACTCATGCATGATCATTTGCACATTCACACCTCTCTAAGTCTCTATCACACGCACACCGTCTCCACATTGCCCTTCTGCCACAACACACATATGGACACATACACACGTTCTCTCTCAGTCACACACACAAAATCAGTATTAAAAAACTAGGGCGCACCTAAAATGTCCAAATCCAGATAAACACGAACTGGAGCTAAATTCAAATATATGGAAATATTGTAGCATTAAGAACTTTTCCAGGAAAAAAATTGAGTAATATCCGGGGATTGTTTTCACACACACAAAAAGGTTTGGTGGATGTCCTTCAAGCGCAACACGGTGACACACCGTTCGATCGACCGCGTAGCTGCGGTTCACGCACTTGCACAGGATTCTGTATCATGGTTGTGGTAACTAATAAAGCGATGCCTAAGTCTAACGTTTATGTGTACTAGTATGGTTTTCTTTTAAGTTTGACCAACCCTATATAAAACTAAACTAAGCTCCCATACGCGCACTCATCAATATGCCGCCGCCGTTGCGCATGCCGGCGCCCGCCTGCTCCGGCCAACAACTTCTCGTCCATCACCATCGTGTCGCCGCCATCCCTATGCCAAGAAGCCGAAGGCTCGCCCGCTCACGTCGTCTTCAGTCCCTCCTCGCGATGCCACCGCGCTGCCAAGCACGCGAGCAGATGGTGGAGCCGCATCTATCCATGCAGCGTACGAAGAGGAGGACGAGCGCGTGCTCCAGCACATCGGCGAGGAGGAACTAGTGTGTCATTGTCGTCTCCGCCCGCGCGGAGGAGGCGCGCATGGTGGTTGTCGCGGCGGAAGCCCGTCGCGTGTGCGTCGAGCTCGCAAACCGGGTACGGACGCGGAATCTACCTTTGAGACCTTGAATGCCATGTTGATCCTGCAATTTGAAGGAGCAATTTGGGCCAGTCAACTCTTGTGAGCCGTTTGATGCAACATGGATGGCTAGAAGGGCTTCTTCAACCTCCGAAATTGATGCACGGTTCATCTTCTCAGCCCGCCACACGCCTAACCGCCTGCCGCCACCACCGCGCCCTCCCCTGAACCGCCTGCCACCACCATGCTCCACCCACCCCCGCCATCCGTTTAACCCCGGGCACAATCCATTTTTTTGGTGAACTGCATTCCACACCCCAACACTCATAAGATAGATCATGGGCACCCTGCCACCCTAATATAGATACTGGGGTAGCTTCTCTGCCGTCTTCTTCCTTCGCTCCGTCGAACTTCTTTCACAAATTGACTGACCCAACTTATACTACTAGTACGAACGTATTAAGTACAGTAGGAACACAAAGATATAAGCAGTAGTACCAACTTCAAGAAGAACAATAGTAAGACATAGTACTAGTACGACTGTATGTACTAAAGAGTTCAAATAACGAGAAAAACATAAACATAGTTCTGCTAGGGTGTAGCGACCAGACCTCAAACGGTCTGATCTCTGTGCTCAGGTGTCATCCCTGGATCAGTAATGCTGACACCACACAATACTTGAAGGATTTATAACAGAGTAGCAATCACACACTTATTACATCGAGTGTCTCAATAGAGAACTTATTACAATAAATATGGCTTAAGGCCATCTAATAACGATAACATCGGAAGGCTTGGAAGATAAGTGAGTCCATCAACTCCAACGGCATCACTGAGTATAGAACCACGACCTAAAAACTCCTTAATCGTCGTCTGAAAAGTCTGCAACATTAACGTTGCAGCCTGAAACGGGTCAGCACATGGAATATGCTGGCAAGGTAACACATAGAGAGTAATGGAATGAAACAGCTTTACTATATGCATATTTGGCTGGTGGAAAGCTCTATGGTTATAGTTTTGCGTAAAGCAAATTTTTCCCTACTGCAAAGGAATAAATTTTATTTAACTATCATGGTAGTTGTTAAACATGGAGAATGGTTGACAGCATTCTCAATCCCAATTAAGCATCATCATTAAACAAAACCCAACAAAAATAATTTAGAGTAACATGTTGAGATTCACATGATAATCCAAGTACTAGATACTCAAGATGTCCATAACCGGGGACACGGCTAATCATGATTAGTTTATACACTCTGCAGAGGTTTGAGCACTTTTCCCCACAAGACTCGATTGCCTCTGTTTGGTTTCTCGCACAACATGCTGTTTGAGAAGACGGATGACCGAGACACAGTCTTTCATAAGCGCTAGCACCTTATGATGGATAGACCGTTACACCTACTTTCCCCTACATCTGCTAGTCTACCTTGTAAGAGTTCGCACGACTTAATCAACTATGCTAGAGCCCATAATAGCTTGTGGCTGCACACGGAAGTTTCTAGTATGAAAAATCTCATGATCCCTTTGGGCCTGGGTGGCTGTCCATAAAAGCAGGCAATCCTGGAATACCCAGGTACCTCAATCCACCCAGATGTGTGTTTATGTTGCCACCTTAGATAAACCATTAATTAACAAACTCACATCTGTCATGGATATCACTCACCCAATCCACGTCTACTAGCATAGCATGGCACAATAGGCAAATGTAGAAGTAACTCCCAAAGGTTTGATAATAAACAGGTAATAGGTACTGCCTCAACTACTTCCCATCCCACAATTTTATTAGATTCTAATCATGCAATGTTTGAGGATTGATCTAATGCAATAAAACTGGGTAGTAGGAGGTATGATCAAAGTGTTACTTGCCTTGCTGATGATCCGCGAAACATAGAGATTCGAAGTAACAGGCGGCGCACTCCGGGTATTCTATCACAGACAAACAAACAAGCATACAATAAGTATTCATCTAATGCACGGGTAAAACTCAAATAAGAGATCTAACCAGAAGGTTCAACTTAAGAACTCCGGTTTGCAAAAAGAATCAAATCAAACGAAGCAACGAAAGTCAAACGGCAAAAGAAACAGGCTTCGTTTACTATTCTGGATCTAGGGCAATTTTTACAGTGGCAAAAACTTGTTGAAGTTGGTTAAATGGATAGAGGGTTTCGAGACGAAACTCCAGGCGCTTGAATCGCCTGATTCCGATAAATGAGCGAAAAGTTATACTAAAACAAAAATCGGATCAGGAATCGCGATCAGAAAAATTGCGGATTTAATCCGAGAAAAAGAAAAACAACGAACGTTTGCTAGAACGAATGAATGGACGAATGCTCGCTAATTAAATAAATTGGAAAAACCGATCTATTTAAAAAAACGAAACTAAAGAAAAAACAACAAAATTGCCGAAAAAACCGAACGGTTTTTTTTTGGGAAAAAAATCTACCAGCAACTCCGGCGAGAACTCTGGCGGCGGCGGCGGTCGGCGGCGGGGCGGCGGCGGCGGCGGCGGTCGGCAGCAGGGCGGCGGCGGCGGCGGTCGGCGGCGGGGCGGCGCTAGGGTTCGGGTGGCGGGGCGGCTCGGTGGGCTGCGGGGTCGGGTGCCCCGGCTTTTCAAGGCCGGCCCCAGAGGAGTCCGGGCCTAACACGGCCCGTAGGTCGGTTTCGTTTTTTTCAATTATTTCGCGCAGAAAAACAAATAAAAGAAATACTAAACGGACTCCAAAAATCCCAAAATAAATTTTCCCGAGCTTCTAAAATCAAGCCGCACCTGGTGAACATTTATTTGGGCTAAATGCAATTTTGAAAAACGCACATTTTTCCTAAATTTAAATAAGATAACAAAAACTCCGAAATAAAATCTTATTTGATTTTATTATTAAATCCTCAATATTTCTTTATTTTCGGAAAGTCATTTTATTCCCTCTCTCATATTTTTGTAATAGAAATAATTGACGATAAAATAATTTAAATCAGATGATCCTATTCTCCAAAATTTGAGAAAACTCAAATATGAAAATAACGAAATTCCCAACTCTCGCCGTGGGTCCTTGAGTTGCGTAGAATTTCTAGGATCAAAACCAAAAGCAAATAAATTATGATATGCAATGATGATCTAATGTATAACATTCCAAATTGAAAATTTGGGATGTTACAAACCTACCCCCCTTAAGATGAATCTCGCCCTCGAGATTCGGGTTGACTAGAAAATAGGTGAGGGTGGTCCTTGAGCAAATCTTCCTCTCCCTCTCAGGTGGCTTCATTCTCCGTGTGGTGGCTCCACTGAACCTTGCAAAACTTGATAACCTTGCTGCGGGTGACTTGACTGGCATACTCTAGAATCTTAACTGGTTTCTCCTCATAGGTCAAATCACTGTCCAACTGAATTGCTTCCAGTGGTACTGTGTCTCTCAAGGGTATGTCAGCCATCTCCCCGTGGCACTTCTTCAACTGGGAAACGTGGAACACATCATGAACTCCTGACAATCCTTTGGGCAATTCCAACTTGTAGGCCACTTCTCCCACACATTCCAATACTCGGTATGGTCCTACAAATCATGGCGCTAACTTTCCCTTAACACCAAAGCGCTTTGTTCCCCGAAGTGGGGATACTCTAAGATAAACTCTGTCTCCGACTTCATAAACTGTGTCCTTGCGTTTAGAATCTGAATAACTCTTTTGCCTGGATTGAGCTACCTTGAGCCTATCGCAAATTAATTTCACCTTCTGTTCAGACTCCTTAATAAAATCAGGTCCAAACAGCTGGCGGTCTCCAACTTCATCCCACGACAACGGTGTCCTGCACCTTGTTCCGTACAAGGCTCCGAAAGGGGCCATCTTTAAACTGGATTGATAGCTGTTGTTGTAAGAGAACTCGGCATACGGCAAATTCTCGTCCCAACTAGATCCATAATCTAGCGCACAAGCTCTCAACATGTCCTCCAAAATCTGATTGACCCTCTCGGTCTGTCCATCTGTCTGTGGATGAAAAGTTGTGCTGAACTCTAGCCTGGTACCCAAAGTTTCGTGCAACTGATTCCAGAACTTTGAGGTAAACTGGGTTCCTCTATCTGGTACTATACTCCTCGGAACTCCATGTAAGCATACAATCCTGGTCATGTATATCTCTGCCAACTTAGCACTGGTGTAAGTGGTCTTTACCGGGATGAAATGAGCTACTTTTGTCAACCGATCGACTACAACCCAAATCGAGTCATAGCCTGAACGAGTCCTAGGTAATCCCGTGATAAAATCCATGCCTAACTTATCCCACTTCCATTCGGGTATCAGCAATGGTTGTAGCAATCCTGCTGGCTTCTGATGCTCTGCATTTACTCTCTGACATACATCACAAACTGCTACATACTCCGCAATGTCTTTCGTCATTCCGGTCCACCAGAAAATATCCTTAAAATCCAAATACATCTTGGTATTTCCAGGGTGAATCGAATACGGTGAATCGTGTGCCTCTTGCAGAATCAACCTCCTGATCTCCGGGTCATTGGGCACATAAACACGGTCTTCAAACCATAGGGTGTCGTGCTCATCCTCACGAAATCCTTTAGCCTTCCCTTCGCTCATTTTCTCCTTTACAGAGGCAATCTCCTTGTCAGTCTTCTGGGCTTCTCTGATTCTATCCATCAAAGTTGACTGAATCTCCAATGTTGCTACATAGCCTCTCGGAACTATTTCCAAACATAGCTCACGAAGATTTTCGGCTAACTCCCTTGGTAATTCTCCCGTCATTAGGGTGTTGACGCGGCTATTACGGCTTAATGCGTCTGCTACTACATTAACCTTTCCGGGATGGTAGTGCAATCTCATATCATAATCCTTGATGAGCTCCAACCATCTCCTTTGCCTGAGGTTTAAATCCTTCTGCGTGAAAATGTATTTCAAACTCTTGTGATCCGTGTACACCTCACAATGATTTCCAATGAGGAAATGTCTCCATGTTTTCAATGCATGCACTACGGCTGCTAACTCCAAATCATGCATAGCATAATTCAATTCGTGCGGTTTAAGCTGTCTTGAGGCATATCAAACAACTCTCCCTTCCTGCATAAGCACTGCTCCAAGTCCTCGACATGAAGCGTCGCAATACACCTCATAATCCTTGGTCTGGTCTGGCAAAATCAACACTGGTGAACTAGTTCACCAAGCGTTTCTTCAACTCCTGGAAACTAGCCTCACACTCCTCGGTCCATATGAACTTGGTATCCTTCTTTAACAGTTCAGTCATAGGCTTCGCAATTTTTGAGAAATTCTCAATAAATCTCCGGTAGTATCCTACGAGTCCAAGGAAACTCTGGATCTCGCCAACTGTGGTTGGTGCTTCCCACTTGGTCATGGTATCAACTTTAGTGGGATCTACTGATATACCTTCTCCGGATATAACGTGTCCGAGGAATCCTACTTCCTTCAACCAAAACTCACATTTGCTGAACTTGGCATACAACTGATGTTCTCTGAGCTTCTCAAGAACCAATCGCAAATGTTCATTATGCTCCTCTTCATTCTTCGAGTAAACAAGGATATCATCGATGAACACCACGACGAACTTATCCAAGAACTCCATAAACACTTTGTTCATGATGTTCATAAAATAGGCAGGTGCGTTAGTCAGACCAAATGACATAATGGTATACTTGTACAGCCCATACCTGGTGGTAAAAGATGTCTTAGGTATATCCTGTTCTCGAATCTTCAACTGGTGGTATCCTGATTGCAGATCGGTCTTGGAAAATACCTTAGCTCCTTGCAATCTATCAAATAGGTCATTGATCATTGGTAGTGGGTACTTGTTCTTGACCGTTACTTCATTCAACCCACGATAGTCAACAACCATCCTTAACGATCCATCCTTTTTCTCCACTAGAAGTACTGGTGATCCCCAAGGCGACGAACTTGGGCGAATGTAACCTTTATCCAGTAACTCCTTAATCTGCTTCTTAATCTCCACCAAATTCTTTGCAGGCATCCTGTATGGTCTCTTCGATATTGGCCCTGTGCCTGGCAATAACTCAATCAAAAACTCAATATCTCTATCCGGTGGCATGCCTGGCAACTCTTCTGAAAATACTTCAGGGAAATCCCTTACCACTGGTACTTCCTCCTGCACAACTCATGTTAAACAATTTACTTGAGTCCCTTTTGGCACCTGCCGGGATACATACTTGATCCTTCTCCCTTCTGGGGTGGTAAGCAAAATTATCTTACTGGCGCAATCGATGTTTCCCCCATACATCAACAGCCAATCCATACCCAGAATTACATCCAATCCTTGTGATTCCAAAATGATTAAATCCGAGGGAAACACATGCCTACCTATACTCAATGGCAGTTGAAAACATCCTTGACTGGCCATATACTCCGCTCCTGGTGAGCTTACTAGCATAGGTGTTCTAAGAACCTTAGTGGGCAGGTTATACTTATCCACAAATCCCCTTGATATGTATGAATGCGATGCACCAGTATCAAAAAGAACGAGTGCAGTAAATGACTTAACCAAAAACTTACCGATTACTGCATCCGGCTACTCTTCAACCTCCTCCACGTTAACGTGGTTCACCTGTCCCCTGTTGAAAGGGTTCGGCTTCTTCCCGGAGCTTCCATTGCCATTCTGGCCTTCAGGACATTCATTGGCATAATGTCCGGTCTTCTGGCACTTAAAGCAAGTGACTTGGCTCAGGTCTTTCTTGGCTGGGGTTGATGGGTTGGTACGGTTCTGGCCGTTGCTTCCTCCATTGCCATTACCATTCTTGGTGCCGTTGTGATTGTGCGAGCTACCTCCTCCATGGGTATGCTGAAAATGTCCTCCCGATCTGGGGGTAAAACTTGGCTTCTGCTAAGCTCCTGAATTGTACTTCCCTTGTCCATACTTCCTCTTGCAGTTCTCAATTTGCTGTTGCTTGCCTTCAATCATAAGAGCATGGTCTACCAACTCCTGGTAGTTGTTGAAGGTTGCTATCATCAACTGCATGCTCAACTCATCATTCAGTCCTTCCAGAAACTTCTCCTGCTTTGCTACATCCGTAGCAACGTCATCTAGGGCATAACATGCTAATTTACTAAAATCCTCCACATACTGGCCAACTGTCCGTCCTCCTTGGTGCAAGTTGCGAAACTCACGCTTCTTCATGGCCATAGCTCCTGCTGAAACATGGGCAGTTCGAAAAGCCTGCTGAAACTGGTCCCATGTGACAGTGTCGACAGGGAAAGTGGCTGTGAAATTCTCCCACCATGATGCTGCGGGTCCTTCAAGCTGTTGTGCGGCAAACTTCACCTTCTCCGCATCTGTGCATCCTGCTGTGGTCAACTCTCTTGCTGTCTTGCAGAGCCAATTATCTGCTACTATCGGCTCGGTGCTACTGGAAAACACCGGCGGATTCAGCCTAAGAAAACGGGCTAAGTGATCAACATGTGGTGGTGGTGGTGGTGGGTTGTTGTTGTTCCCCTGATTCTGATTCTGGACTAGCAACTGCATCAATGTGTTCTGTTGCTGGATCAACTGGGTGAGCTCCGGTGGAAAGGTAAATCCAGGGTCACGTCTCGGAGGCATCTGAGGGTTTAGAAAAGATGAGATTTAAGAATAAAGGGGGTCTAAAGAGAAAACACTACCCATATGCACATGAGGCAAAAGCAAACAATTCACTTCATTCAATCAAACAAGGGCATACAATCGATCTAACTATCGCAAAAGTGCTCGGACTACTATATTTACATGGTGGACTACTACTACTGATGAGGTGGTCTACTAGAAATATTCTTCGGTTGTAGACTCCATGATATCTGCTCCGGCTTCATCAACATAGTCATCATCGCTATCATCTGGGTCCGAGTC
Source organism: Triticum aestivum (assembly GCF_018294505.1). Classification (NCBI taxonomy): domain Eukaryota; kingdom Viridiplantae; phylum Streptophyta; class Magnoliopsida; order Poales; family Poaceae; genus Triticum; species Triticum aestivum. Next base: position 85,350,094 of record NC_057794.1, on the reverse strand, counting down.
GGTGTTGTCGATGATGATGTAGACTTCCGGGCGAATCTCCTTGGGTTCTTCGTCTTCATCTACTGGTGTAGGGCCTCCCATAAATATTCCGATCTTCTTGATCAGATCATCATTCTTCTCCACCAATACTTCAATTTCTTCTTCATAATCTTCACGTGTTGCCTTGAGTTCTTCCTCCAGTTCCTTGATTCTTGTCTTAGCCTTCTTCAGGTCTATCATGTCGGCGCACATCTGGTTCTCCTGTCATCGAATATGCTGGTTTAATTCTTGGATAAAAGCTGCAATTGATCTATCCTTTCTGGTGTTGATCATCTCCCAGTGCTCATCTCGGCGCCCACAAATCTGGTAGATAGTATCCTTGAGATCATTGCGGTAGACTTCTCCAATGCGTCCCATGGCGATGTGAGCTGCCATGCTCTTTCCTAGACTCCAAGTTGGTGCATCAAAAGAAAACTCTATGGGCTCAGTGACTGGCATGAACGTCCTTCCTGGAACCTGAACTTGAATCATCCAGCGCTCCTCTTCAGGTAAAGTAGCGTTGTAGGTTCCGGTGAAGCTTCGTACTCCTATGTTCAGGTATCTAGTGACTTCCTTCAAGTGGCGTCCAAAGGGTGTACCTTCATCCGGTTGCGTGAACTTGTTCCTTGCATCCGCCATCCTAAAGAGTATAAAAGATGAGAGGTCAGAAGAGAAGAGAGTGAATAGTGATCTAGGTCTTTAGCTTAGTGGGCGTGTCCTACAGTCAGCGTGTGCTCTGATACCATCTTTGTAGCGACCAGACCTCAAACGGTCTGATCTCTGTGCTCAGGTGTCATCCCTAGATCAGTAATGTTGACACCACACAATACTTGAAGGATTTATAACAGAGTAGCAATCACACAATTATTACATTGAGTGTCTCAATAGAGAACTTATTACAATAAATATGGCTTAAGGCCATCTAATAACGATAACAGCGGAAGGCTTAGAAGATAACTGAGTCCATCAACTCCAACGGCATCACTGAGTATAGAACCACGACCTAAAAACTCCTTAATCGTCGTCTGAAAAGTCTGCAACATTAACGTTGCAGCCCGAAATGGGTCAGCACATGGAATATGCTGGCAAGGTAACACATAGAGAGTAATGGAATGAAACAGCTATACTATATGCATATTTGGCTGGTGGAAAGCTCTATGATTACAGTTTTGCGTAAAGCCAATTTTTCCCTACTGCAAAGGAATAAACTTTATTTAAATATCATGTAGTTGTTAAACATTGAGAATGGTTGACAGCATTCTCAATCCCAATTAAGCATCATCATTAAACAAAACCCAACAAAATTAATTTAGAGTAACATGTTGAGATTCACATGATAATCCAAGTACTAGATACTCAAGATGTCCATAACCGGGGACACGGCTAACCATGATTAGTTTATACACTCTGCAGAGGTTTGTGCACTTTTCCCCACAAGACTCGACCGCCTCCATTTGGTTTCTCGCACTACATGGTGTTTGAGAAGACGGATGACCGAGACAGTCTTTCAGAAGCGCTAGCACCTTACGATGGATAGACCGTTACACCTACTTTCCCCTACATCTGCTAGTCTACCCTGTAAGAGTTCGCATGACTTAATCAACTATGCTAGAGCCCATAATAGCTTGTGGCTGCACACGAAAGTTTCTAGTATGAAAAATCTCATGATCCCTTTGGGCCTGGGTGGCGGTCCATAAAAAATAGGCAATCCTGGAATACCCAGGTACCTCAATCCACCCAGATGTGTGTTTAAGTTGCCACCTTAGATAAACCATTAATTAACAAACTCACATCTGTCATGGATATCACTCACCCAATCCACGTCTACTAGCATAGCATGGCACAATAGGCAAACGTAGAAGTAACTCCCAAAGGTTTGATAATAAACAGGTAATATGTACTACCTCAACTACTTCCCATCCCACAATTTAATTAGATCCTAATCATGCAATGTTTGAGGATTGATCTAATGCAATAAAACTGGGTAGTAGGAGGTATGATCAAAGTGTTACTTGCCTTGCTGATGATCCGCGAAACCTAGAGATTCGAAGTAACAGGCGGCGCACTCCGGGTATTCTATCGCAGACAAACAAACAAGCATACAATAAGTATTCATCTAATGCATGGGTAAAACTCAAATAAGAGATCTAACCAGAAGGTTCAACTTAAGAACTCCGGTTTGCAAAAAGAATCAAATCAAACGAAGCAACGAAAGTCGAACGGCAAAAGAAACAGGCTTTGTTTACTATTCTGGATCTAGGGCAATTTTTATAGTGGCAAAAACTTGTTTAAGTTGGTTAAATGGATAGAGGGTTTTGAGACGAAACTCCAGGCACTTGAATCGCCTGATTCCGATAAACGAGCGAAAAGTTATACTAAAACGAAAATCGGATCAGGAATCGCGATCAGAAATATCGCGGATTTAATCCGAGAAAAAGAAAAACGACGAACGTTTGCTAGAATGAACGAACAGACGAACGCTCGCTAATTAAATAAATCGGAAAAACCGATCTATTTAAAAAAACCGAAACTAAAGAAAAAACGACAAAACCGCCAGAAAAAACCGAACAGCTTTTTTCGGGAAAAAAATCTACCGGCAACTCCGGCGAGAACTCCGGCGGCGGCGGCGGGCTCCGGCGGCGGCGGTGGTCGGCGGCGGGGCAACACTAGGGTTGGGGGGCGGGGCAGCTCGGTGGGCTGCGGGGTCGGGTGCCCCGGCTTTTAAAGGCCGGCCCCGGAGGAGTCCGGGCCTAACACGGCCCGTAGGTCGGTTTCATTTTTTTTAAACTATTCTGTGTAGAAAAACAAATAAAAGAAATATTAAACGGACTCCAAAAATCCCGAAATAAATTTTCCCGGGCTTATAAAATCAAGCTGCACCAGGTGAACATTTATTTGGGGCCTAAATGCAATTTTGAAAAACACACATTTTTCCTAAATTCAAATAAAATAACGAAAAACTCCGAAATAAAATCTTATTTGATTTTATTATTAAATCATCAATATTTCTTTATTTTGTGAAGTCATTTTATTCCCTCTCTCATATTTTTGTAATAGAAATAACTGACGATAAAATAATTTAAATCAAATGATCCTATTCTCCAAAATTTGAGAAAACTCAAATATGAAAATAACGAAATCCCCAACTTTCTCCGTGGGTCCTTGAGTTGTGTAGAATTTCTAGGATCAAAACCAAAAGCAAATAAATTATGATATGCAATGATGATCTAATGTATAACATTCCAAATTGAAAATTTGGGATGTTACATAGGGCCTCAGCACAACACATCCTTGAAAATAAACTAAGCAACTAGTCCACTTGACACTGCAGTAGAACCAACATGAGCGACGGCGCTGCCGCCTACTCGGAGTCCGAGTCCATGTCCTCGACTTCATCCTCGTCCCTCTTCCTCTTCCTCTACGCCGACGCTTCTTTGCTTGAACCAGACACTGGGCTCTGCTTCTTCATCCAACCCTTGTAGATATTTAAACAAAGGTAGGCATCCATTGCTGCGTACAGGATGTGATCTTCATCTAATGTCTTCGACTCCCATGCGTGATGAAACTCATGGTGAGGTTTCTTCCGTTTAGCATATAAAGGATCAATCATGGTTGCTGCGAGGGTCGGCATTGAAGGCTCATAGGAGGACACCATGCTTGCCTTCTGGAGATCGAAGGGCTGGCCTACAACGAGGCCTATCCGACCTAGGACATCCCTATCGTTCCTAAAGTCTACAATAATGAATTCCACTCTTTCGTCCTTGAGGAACTCCTTAAAATCCTGGCACTCAATGTCAGCATGGCATATGTGGTAGACCAAGCACACATTATGTACGCAAACCTGGATCATGGCGGGCTTCTTCTTCTCTGCCTCCTTTAGAATCTTCTCTATTTGCAGGACTGTGGTGTACTCAACATCTAGCGCAGCAACCCACTCATATGTGGTAGACCATGGCATGCTTTCACCGTCGGGGATCCACGTGTGTAGATGACGATGAACTCATCGCCGGTGATGGCTCTAACATGGTACTCAATGGCGACCGTGGAAATTTGGGAGGCCATGGATTTTGGGGGAGGGTTAGGAGAAGTTGAACTGGTGTAATGTGAAAGGATGGGGCGACTGGGAGCGCACTGTTGTAAGGTACTGTACTAGTAGAAGACGGGGACGTGTAGGGCGTGCGAATGGTGTGCGGTTGCTGGCTTTCCCGATGGATAAACGGCTGCAAGCCCCCAAAGAGTTCTCGAGAACTATGCGGGACCTACTAGATGTCATGTCTACTAGACCCATATCGTAGGCCTGACGGTATAGCTTCTGCCTGTTCGCACGCCATGGCGGCGCGTGGGTAACTTCACTTAATTCTGTCAACCATCGCACCTCCCACGACCTTCGCCTCCCTCACGCGATCGCGCCCTTTGAGACTTCGACCGTCTATAAATGAGCAATTTTTGCCTACTTCGCATGCATGATACTCCCTCTGGTCCTTTTTACTTCCGTCAACCGTTTGCAAAGTGTTTGACCAAATTTATACTAAAAATATCGATATCTACAATATTGATTATAATGAGTATAAGAACTACATTTTATAATGAGTACAAAAATATTGATTTGACATTGTGAATGTTGATACATTTTTCTATAAGTTTGGTCAAAGTAGAGGTACATTGACTTCAGACAAAACTTAAATGCACAATACAGACTAGTTCCTCCGTCCAGCTATTAGAGTACTACTACCTCCCTTCTAGTTTAAAGGGCTTGATTCAAAAATTTCACCTACTCTTAGCAGGATAGAGGCGGTGGAATAGTTTTTGTAGTCTGCAAAAGTACTCAACTAATGTTGTCATTCTTCACAAAAAATGTGTTTACCAATGCATGCATGAACACTAGTTACTCTAACCCCCCTCTCATATTTAATTCTTTGCCACATCAGCATGTTTGCTATTCCCGTGTGCATGATACTCCCTCCTTTTCAGTTTATAGGGCTCAATTCAAAAATCTCACCAACCAAGATAGATGGTGAGTGGTGGAATATTTCTTGTAATTTGTAAAAGCACCCAATTAATGCTCTTCTTTTTCTCAAAAGTTTATGTTTACCAATGTATTAATTGCAATGCATGCATGCATAAAGTACATGCATTGGTCAATTTTCTCTTAATATTTGCATGTAATTATTTAATGCACCTTGGAACCTGAACTTGTGATGAGGAACAATCAAATTGAGCCTTATAAAATGGAAAAACTAAAATTTTGAGATAAGCCCTATAAACCGGAAAGGAGGGAGTACCAGCTAAGATACCACCATTATGGCCAGCCTTAATCATTGCATGCAATAATTTAGTGCACCTTGAAATATGAACATGTGTGGGGAATGTATGTTTTTAATGACTTGAGACTATACCTAGCCCAGCATGCAAGATGAGACTTATTATGCACCGTTCCCCATACCTGCAGGAAGCCCGTTCGTCTCCAAATCTTTTCCTCTCCATGTGTGGAAACAATATGCCTGCCAGACTCTCCTTCTCCCTCCGACGGTCCCACCACTCCACCCCATGTGGAAAAAATCTGCATGCATGACTCTCCTCCCCCGCGCTCGTCCAAACCGTTGTGACCAACAATATTTCCACCCCTTCCCTCCCCCGTAATTTACTCCAACAAATATGCCCACGTAGATGTTACGTTAATCACACAACATATCTTCGGGGACACTACTTCACTTACTTAACTGCAGGTGCATTGGGTCACTGACATATGGGCCCAACAGGGGACTGGCCCACATGTCAGTGACGCAACTGGACCTGCAGTTAAGTCAGTGCAACTCAGTCCATATCTTACGTAGGTGTGCCATTGCTCGCTATAAATACTGCGCCTCCCACGGCATTTGGAAGAACGCTCACATTCATCGCTATCTCCTCCCCCTCCCTCTCACGTCGACCACCATGGCATCGCCCCTCCCAAGCCCTAGGCGCCCCTCGCTGCACCGCCTGGACGGTCATGCGTCGCCGTTCCATTCCTCACCACCACTAGTCGAGGAGGATGCGTCGGTGTTCCACTCCTCGTCGCGACGCGTCGAGGTGGACGCATCGGCGTTCCCAATCTCGCCAGCACACACGTCGGAGTTCGCGTCGGCTCCCCGCTATGAGGAGAACACCGTGCCGCCCGCTGAGCCCCCCAGCCTTGAGGAGCTTTGGAAAGAAACGGATGTCGCCATGTGGGAGGCTTTGCCGCCAGTAGAGAAAGCAAAAATAGAGGCGGAGAAGAAGGCCAAGGAAGAGAAGCGCGCCGCGGGGCAAGCTGCCTGGCAGGTCTATGTCGCGTCCGAGAGAGTCAGGCAATTGGATCTTTGGCAGGAGGCTCGTGCAAGGGCCGTGAGGGTGGAGGAGGACACCCGTGCCAAAGCCCTGAGTGCAGTCGGGCCCAAGCGCCTCATCTACGCTTGGCGGTACGTGGACCGGGTGCACGCTTCCAGCAATGAGGAGTACCTGTTGGCGTCGGATCACCACACCGGTGAGATCGCGCTCGCCCGCCGGCAAGCCGCCAATTAGCACCTGCAAGTTGCGAGGCTATGGAAGAGGCATTGTGTCGACGCGCTGGGAAACGGCCGCGCACCAGGGCACTCGTGGCGCGTCGCAAGCGCTCATGCGAACGTCGTGGCTTTTAGTAGGAGTATAATTTAGTTTCGTAAGGTGATCTCATTAGTTTTGGGACGCAAATGATAAATCCCGAACGTTCGGGAATTATTAGCGTCCTTAATTAAGTATGTAAGAGGGAAAGTTTGGAAACCTTGTATATCCGTACGCATTTTGTAAGTAGGTGCATATAGCACAAACTTTACTATATACTATCGCACTACACGTCTCTCTCTATATATGCTTGCAGACTGTGCTACTCCCTCCGTCCAGGTGAATAAGTCATCTTTGGTTGTGCACCGTGACCAAGGACGGAATACTTTATACACCTAGATGGAGGGAGTACTACTATTACTTATGTACGTGCAAATGCACGTTTTAACATTACGATGCGGTTTTTGTAAAAGTAGAAAAACAGCACTAGTCAAGCTTGTGAAACGATTCAATGCAAAAATGCTCGTCTGATTGTTTACTTTTAGCTTCCTTCTTTGTGGTTATTTCTTTGTCATACTTTCCACGGAGTATCTCACTGGTCGGAAAGGCATGCAAATTCCCAAACCGCTTCCTACACCCTGTATCGAATATTTTGCCTAACAACTTGTGCCGTGCAATAGGAATTCCAACTTGAGTACTAGTACTACTAGTAGGAGTATGAGGGGCCAGTTTGTTTAGGCTTCTAAATTAGTAGTAATCCCATTACTACTAGCTCCGTCCTGGTTTATTGGTCCCCATTGTAATCTGTGTCAAATTTTGATCATAAATTTAACTAATGAAATGTTTGTGCATGTCACATGCACTAACATTTTACCAGTTAAATCTTTGGTCAAAATTTACCACAAATTACAATGGTGACGAATAAACCAGGACAGAGGTACTAGTAGTAGTTTAGAAGCCCAAATAAATGAGTGAGGCACCTTAATGTTACTCTCCACTGTGACTAGTCTTATGGGAAAAGCTGGGGAAGAGACTGCTTATTTTTTAAGCTGCCAAAAGAACTGGCCCTAGGATTAGTAGCTAGGGATACTAGGAGTAGTAGCTAGGGATCGAATGTGTGAGATGAACCGGAGAAAGTAAATGCAGAGAGATGAAATGCAAAAAAAGACGGAGGGATGTGATGGTTGATTGTCCATTTATTTTACCAGTCCACTTATTACTGGCAGTGGTTGGGTTTTGTGATATGACGGCTTTACTGCCGCGCCACGAGCGGGGTGAGAGTGAGACTCATGTGCAGCGCCGCCCTCTACACTTGTACTACATCGGTCGTGGTTTATTAGTCCCCCATTGAATTTGACTAAAGATTTAAGTGACAAAATGTTAGTGCATGTCAACAAAAACTATATCGTTGGATTCATATTTGAACATAGTTTTCAATGATATAATTTTAGGTTACATGGATCACCATTTATCATACTATATATAATGTTAGTTCAATTTTTGGTCGTACTAATCTATAGTAGTAAGGTGCCTGTGCGTTGCACGGAGGAGTGAAATGCATTGATCGGCGAGTTGTTTATTTTGACAAAGGATGTGGGGGTCATCTCTAGAGCTCACAAACATCCGGGTGAAATAGATAAAAAGGTATCGGTTGCAAACAAAAGCGTTCAATTGTTCAACTTGCATCCAAAACTTGTGAAGAAATAAATCTTATTGTGCTTTGCAAGAAATGATCTTTAAGAATTAGTTTTTGAGTATCAATTGTTATACATGTTGGCTAAAGATGACATGTCACTTTCTTATAGACAACAGTTGGCTACACTATTAAGTATTAACCATGCCTTTATACACCTAGATGGAGGGATTAAATCAGGATGACTTGGAAGGGGCAAAGGAGATGTAAGAAATGGTTCATAGTAAGTCTTTCGCCAGTATTGTAGTAAAAATTCATACAAGGAAGATTCTAGACTAAACTATAAATGGATACACTTTTATTCATGCGTGATACTCCAATAGAGCAAGATCATGCATGGAAGTCTCCACATGCTTAAACAGTGGATTACACTGAGCGAAGACTAATGATCAACATTTAACTTGATAATGCGTATGTCCACGTGAACCTCCTTGGAGTCCCCGTGCACCGTGTTGGGGGGTAAATCATACCATGCGTCTTCCATGTCCACATCGGCAAGAAGGTCCCATCTCTGCACAGTCCTAGTCAGCATGATGGAGCCGGTGTCATCGCCCATGTACCTTGGAGGAGTAGTAACAGTGAGCACGCACTCGTACATTGGCCTCGTGTCAGTGTTAGCGTCAGTGGTGTCGCCCCTGACACACACTATAGAGACGGGGCAGCGGCCTGCGCGGGCCTCGCCGGTGCCCACGATCAAGAGAGGAAGATGCTGCCATCCTCCTCCGAGACTAGCAGGCGGCCGTGATCCTCCAGCGACTCCGGCATGGTGAACGGGTAGCACGTCTCGTACTTGGTGTTCTCCGCCAAGGGCCAGTAGTGACCGTGGCACGCATCCATGAGGTGATGCGCGATGTCCGCCGGCGAGCCCAAAACGGCATCGGGCACTCATAGCAGTAGACGAAAGGCTCCTTGGAGGCATCGACCAGGCCGTCCATGAAATGGGAGTGGCTGCAGGGGACATTGCGCCAGTTGAATATATGAGCAAGTTACTACGAGATTTAATCCGAATAAGCACAAAATAAATCATGACGGCTATAACAGAGATTAAACTAATCATGTGGACTAGCATAGTAGATGAACAAATAGAATCTAGTAGGATACAGAGAGAAACATGAATTCTACCACGATTTCGAATAGGAAGGACAGAAACACATACGGTGCAACGGGAGCAGCACCGTTGGCGCTGAGGTTGTCGCCCATGTCACTGAGGAAGAGGTTGCCGAGGTTGGGGAAGAAGTCGTCGTCGGTGAAGTCGTGGCTGCCAGCAGTCGCGAGAGTACGCTCCCCAAATTTCAACAGCGCCCACCGAATGGAGCGCGGGAGGGAGTGGCTGTAGGGGATGTTGCGGCCGCCGAATGGAGCGTAGGAGTAGCACACGAAGCAGTAGATGGTGCTTCGGTGCCCAGAAATTTTTGTTTGGCATCGCTTGGGCAATGTAGGGCATCGGTACAAAATACCCAAAAAGCAAATTTAGCACCACTTTTGGCCTACATAGTGGAAGGCCTAAGTCTCTATCTCTATCTCTACTACTCTTCTTTGTTTTTTATAACAAATCAAATAATACTGCGTCGTCCGCTCCATGCTCGGCTGAACACGCCTCCTCGCCTCCATCATCACCAACTGAGTCTTTTATAGGAGTAGGAGTAGAGAAAAAACCGAGTTGGTGATGATGGTGTGTCGCGCAATGCACGAGCATCTTGCTAATTTTTTTGCATATAATTCCAAACACCATGTAGACATGGTCTTTGACCATTTTACAACTATGTTAGTATCATTGTTAGTGGTCAGTCGGTGCAAGTTACAGCCCCGGGTGTTTTAACCTTTTTTTAGTAATGATATCTGGTGATTGTTCGGCACGAGCTCAATCCTGGAGAATTCCACGTAACCGTCAGATTTCTATTCGATGGTGGCCTATTTTTAAGCCATAGTATTTGACAAAACCGCCACCCTTACACACGTACTGTAACTGCATCACGGGCGTTTGCAACTGCCATGTCTCCCAGCAAACGTTTGCTGGGGATTGGAGTTAGCACCGATGGCGGTTCATAGTCTTTCCATGCTCGGGCATTGAAGTTTGTAACTATTTTAGATTAGAATATACTACTCTTCCGGTGCTAGTAGTAGAGCAGAGTCCTGCTCCACTAATACTCTACTCAAGCAAGTTAGGGCATAGTAGTAGGTACTGTAGGGAGTACTAGTACTGTGATCACTCAAGCAAGTTGTCTGACTTCAGTATGACCCTACGCTGCTGGTATGTATCTCGTAAGTCAAGTGGCATGCTGTAGTCATCATCACATGTCCACTTCCCGCGGCACATATTCACTTCTCCATCTTTGTCCGCTCTTCCATCCCTGCTAAGGCGCCTCCCCCTCCCTCGTCCAAAACCCAAGCACTAACAATGGCAGAACCAAGCAGCGTCCATCGAAAGAGTGGCTGGAATTCGCTCCCCACAGAGGTAATCAAGCTGATTGTTTCGCGTGTGGACAATCTCAGTACCATGTCGCTCGCCGCGTGCTTGTCAGGGATGTACCATTTACTCAAAGCCCTCACGCCGGAGCTTTTTAAGCCAGCTCCTTGCTTGCTAATGCCGCCTGATCTTCAGAAATAGCATGTCACGCAGATTAGCGATCGTAGGGTGGCGAGCATCAACCCCCTTGACTACGATCTGATCCCCTTCACCCTCAACTACATTAATGGTATGTACTGGGTCGGCATGAACACGTCTTGGATGGTGCTCGTCGACGGCCGCGGCAGCTGGATGCTTGTGGAGGTCTACACCCGGCGATTGATCCCCCTTCCTTCGATTAACACTGCACTGCTTTGGCACCACGGCCCAGAATACTCAGAATCTTACAGTAGCCAACATGATACCAAGTTTGATTTGCTCAAAGTTGTAATCTTCCAAGTGCCCACAAGATCTGTGAATTATAAAGACTTCACGCTAATTGTGTTCTTCAACTGCGGTCTCGCCTATCTGACAGGTCACTACGGTAAGTGGATAAATCTGCACGTCCATCGTAGGATCACACATCCTCCATGGTTCTCTGATGCCATTGAACACAAGGGCTTCATTTACGTTGTCGACTCCTTCTATGGCTGGACATATTGCTGGCCTACTCCAGTCATCGCTACAAACGGCTGTTATAGCAGTATGCTACTTTCTTATTATATCATGATGACTTGCTTATATTGCTGTCAACATTTACTGAAAAAATATTCATGCTCATAACATGTTGTTCTCAAGATTGACTACATCAAAAGCCCTTTTTATTTGACTCCAACGTTTTTTGAGGGTTATTTCACTCCAACTTGATATGATGTTGTAGGCCGTCTGGTATCCCTACCCTTCCTAATCCTAGAACCTTTCAAAGAAAAGCGGCATGGCAGTTGCAGGTGGTTCCTGGCTCGATCAGACGATGGCGAGCGATTGATGATCGTTCGCACGTACCGGACATGTTGTTTTGCGAAATACAATCACAATCACTGCAAGGTCTTTGAGCAGGATCTCAGCTTCTCTGGGCCTTCAGGAATTTTGACTGGAGGTTGGTAAGTAGCCTTGGTACACGCTCTCTATTTGTAGGACTGAATTATCCGATTAATCAGGCGATAACCGACGGCAAGGATCATGATGGCAGCGCGGTTTCGTCCATCAGGCTAAACTATGTGTACACAGCATACCATGGGTCTCTGCATGCACCATACCCTGATATATGCCGCCATGCTCTGCAGCCCAAAATAGGAGAGAGGGTCGCAAGTATTAGACTTCGACCTGCTGGCTGGAGTTTCCCCTGTCATGCACCCATCTGGTTCAAGCCGTCAGCCAATCTCCATGGCTTAATAAATAGTAACGTCTAACTGAGCCAGTTAGTTAGATGCATACACTTGGTGTAGTAGAATCTTTATTTAGTTTGATGCATACACTTGTTCTTTTTTGGTAGCCCTTTTGTAATGATGGATGATGTTTGGTTTGGAAGAGAGAGATGCGTCTTCACTCTTCTGGCCTGCTTACTGCTTCTGTTACACCCCCAGCCCTGGTTGCTGCTACTATTGTTTTCAATGTACAATCAGTAGTATATTTCGTCTGTTGGTTGAATAAATATGTTGTTAGAACGACAAACACATTGTTTTGGAAGTCGTTGCACGGTTCGATCCTTTAGTGCCCCGTACCGTACGTAGCGCATACTATTTTTCATACGGAACACATTTTCCACTTGTTGATAACATGTAGCCCACTGATGAAGGCCCAATAGAGAATCCCATAATTAACTGGAAGGGAGGCTCTCGCATGAATCCGGCCCAGGTACATGCTCATGGTCCCTTAAACATAAATAAGTAAATAAATAAAGCTAAATGCTCATGCACCAGTTCTTTAAATTCATGATTTAACAGGAGGATATTATTTCCTATCATAGTATCGTTACATTCAGCCGATATTATTCTTAGGCAAAGATAGCGACCAGTCTTCTTTCTCCCAGCATTTTCTTCCTGCAACCAGCGGACCAATGCAAATCGTAGTCAATGTCGTAAATAGTTCCGGTCCATTTTTATTTTTCAATAAGAATGTCCAACCCAGACCAGCACATTGGCGACATCACTTTATCCTCCACCTTGGTGCGCTCGCCGCGGCGCCGCGGTCCGGCCCTGTCAACATAGTTTTTTTTGGAATGGTCCCTGTCAACATAGTGAATTGGGAGAGGACTGTAGTTGTGAGTATGACAGTACGGACCCACCAGGTCCACTCCCAAAAACAGGCAAGCGCCTCTTTTACTACTCAGATGAACCCCTCGTTTTTTACTCTAATCCATCCTGCTGATATCTGGGACCCAAATCATTTTCAATGTATAGTCAATTAACTACAGAATTGCACAACTTTTTTTGAGTAGTAATTCGGAGGAGCAGGCTATAAACTGGGTTGTGCGGTCTCTGTGGCCCATCTAACAACATGACCAGCCCAACAGTTTTTTCTTTGGAAAAATAGGTAGCCCAGTATTTATTTTTGAAGAATACCCAAGCTAGGCCTATTTGTTTTTTCCGACTTACTAGGCTGCAAATCTTTCAAGACGAGGAGGGATGCATTCCGACCTGGCCAAAGAGTATGGTCAGTGTCTGTTAAAAGTAATATCAAAAGGGGTTGAAAATTCCAAAAAAAATATAGCAAATGGGATATTAGTTTCTTTTTTTGTTTTTGTTCTTCACTGATATCTTATAATCCCTCCGTCCCAAAATTCTTGTCTTAGATTAGTCCAGATACGAATGTATCTAATACCAAAACGTGACTTGATACATCCGCATTTAGACAAATCTAAGACAACAATTTTGGGATGGAGGGAGTATTTCATTGGATTTAACATGACATAGTACTAATTTATTTTTAAATTTGTTTTAGTGTGGCTACTAATTTTTGGATTAAGAATATTTTGTTTCCCAGCAAAATTTGCGAATTTTCAAAATTTCCCACATATTTAGTTAATTTTTTAACCTTGGTACTGACCAGAAAATGGGCAGCAATTCTAAAAATGGAAAACGGGCTGCAATAAATTCCATATGAATTAGAAAATGAGTAAAAAAATATAAAAATAATAGCAAATGGGTTGTACACGCCATAGATTTCGAGGCTGGCTTGTTTACGCAAGGCTTTGTCAGTCAACACGCGATTCTAGCAGTAGTGACTGTTGGATGTCCATCCAACGGCCGACGTGCTTCTTCAATATCTGATCTTCCTGCTCCAGCCGCCTAAACTAGCACCAACGGGACTGCCTGCTCCCTCCTCTTGTGGCCCGCTGTGATGTCGCGGAGGCTTCCCCGGCCCACCCTACTCCCTCCACTGGCCTGGCCGCACGCAATCAACTGCCTCCTTATTACGCGAAAAAATGATTCCTCCCACTGACATCTGGGGTGCACCGGTTGGGAGGCTGACCTATGGGCCTACTAAGTTGATGCGTACGCAGGGCTTGTTAACTTAGTCAACAAACGATTCTAGCAGCAGTAACCGTTGGATTTGAATCGAACGATCATGCTGCTTCTTCAATCGCTGCTCTTCTTGCACCAGCCGCCCAAACCAGCGCCGGCGAGAACGCCTGCTCTTGCCTCCAGTGACCGGATGTGCTGCCGTTGAGGCCTCACCGCCCCTTAGTACTCCCACCGCTAGCCAGGCCCTGGGCGATGGCAGCCTCACACCGCAGCTGAACCAGTGAACCCTCGTACTCCTCTCCGCGTGGGCATCCACTGCCGCGTCTTCCCCGGCTCCACGTCATCCCCTTCCTAGGCCTCGCCATCGTCCACCACCTTGGATGCGCTTGGCGCAGAGTGGTCAACGTGGTCGACGAATGACACCATCGGAAGTAGACTGTGCGCGGAGAGGCTGACAGCTGGGTCCACGGCCGCACGCAAGGAAATGCCTCCTTATTACGCGCAAAATAATGATTCCTCCACCTGACAGCTAGGACCCACCAGAAGGGCCTCTGTATTTCGCGAAAAAAATGTTCCCACCGCTGATAGGTCGGACCCACCAGCTATATCTTCGCACGCAAGGAAGTGCCTCCTTATTACGCACAAAAAAATGAATACCCCCCTGCTAGCTGGGACCCACAATAGTGGGAGGCTGACTTGTGGGCCAACTAAGTTGACAGGGACGGAGGACTTTGTCAACTTAGTCAATATGAACGATTCTAGCTCCAGTGACCGTACGATGTCCATCCAACGGCCGTAGTGCTTCTTCAACCTCTGGTCTTCTTGCTCCAGCCTTCCAAACCAGCGCCGGTCTTGCCTCTTGCTCCTGCCTTTCATGGCCGGCTGCGATGCCGCGGAGGCCTCACCACCCCCTACTACTCCCACCGCTGGCCAGGCCATCCCTCTACTCACCCACACCCCATATTATTCTGCGGCGACGGCAGCCTCACACCGCAGCCGAACCAGTGAACCCTCGTACTCCTCTCCGTGTGGGCATCCACTGCCACATCTTCCCCAGCTCCGTGTCGTCCCCTTCCTAGGCCTCGCAGTCGTCCACCACCTTGGTGCTCTCGGCGCAGCGTGGTCAATGTGGTCAACGACCGACTTCCATCGGAAGAGTACTATACGTGGAGAGGCTGACAGCTGGGTCCACTGTCACAGCCCAGTTTTTTTGTGATTTGCCAAGTCGCTTTGTCAGGCCTGTTGGGCTGCAAATCTTTCAAGACGAGGAGCACTTCATTCGGCTAGCTGAGAAAATGGCCTATCAATCATGAGAAATGGGTTGTACATTTTTAAAACACATCAAACCAGCAATTAGTTTCAAATTTCTTTTTTTTCATTTCGAGATTTTAAATTGCATTGATTTTTATGCATGGACAATTTGTTGGATTTTATATTGATATACATTTATTTTTAAAATCAGTTTGAATGTGACTCGAAATTTTGGGATTAAAAACAGTTCGGACCGCACCGAAATATGCAAAAATTTGTATAATGTTTTAACCGTGGCCACAATATGGACTGTAATGCTAACAAAAAGAATATGGGCTCAAAAGAACCTTAAGAATTAGCAAATGGGCTGTAAATTATTAGAAATAATGGCGGATGGGATGTATGTTGTTTTCCATAGATTTGAGGCTTTCCTAAAAAAAGGTTGACGCACAAGCAGTGATTGTTGGATGTCCATCCAACGGCCGTCGTGCTTCTTCAATCTCTGCTCTTCCTGCTCCAGCCGCTCAAACAAGCGCCGGTGGGACTGCCTGCTCCCTCCTCCCCGTGGCCGGCTGTGCTTCCGCGCAGGCCTCACCGCCCCACCGTACTCCCATCGCTGGCCTAGCCATCCCTCTACTCACCCACACCTGCTGTTATTCTCCGGCGACAATAGACAAACCAGTAAACCCTCGTACAGTCGCACTCCCCTCCGTGTGGGAAACAACTGTCGAGTCTTCCCTGGCTCCGTGCCATTCCCTTCCTAGGCCTCGCCGTCGTCCACCGCCCTGGTGCTCTCGACGCGGCCTAGTCAACGTGGCCAACGACCGACATGCATCTGAAGTGGATTGTACATGGAGAGGCTGGCAGCTGGGTCCACGGCCGCACGCAAGGAAATGCCTCCATATTACGCGCAAAATAATGATTCCTCCACCTGACATCTGGGACCCACCGAAAGGGCCTCTGTATTTCACGAAAAAAATGTTACCGCCGCTGACAGCTCGGACCCACCAGCTATATCTTTGCACGCAAGGAAGTGCCTTCTTATTACGCACAAAAAAATGAATACTCCCCCTGCTAGCTGGGACCCCGTATAGTGGGAGGCTGACTTGTGGGCCTACTAAGTTGATGGGGACAAAGGGCTTTGTGAACTTAGTCAATATGCACGATTCTAGCTCCAGTGACCGTACGATGTCCATCCAACGGCCGTAGTGCTTCTTCAACCTCTAGTCTTCTTGCTCCAGCCGCCCAAACTAGCGCCGGTCGTGCCTCGTGCTCCTGCCTCCCGTGGCCAGCTGCGATGCCGTGGAGGCCTCACCGCCCCCTACTACTCCAACCGTTGGCCAGGCCATCCCTCTAATCACCCACACCCCCTGTTATTCTGCGGCAACGGCAGCCTCACACCGCAGCCGAACTAGTGAACCCTCGTACTCCTCTCCATGTGGGCATCCACTGCTGCATCTTCCCTGGCTCCGCGTCGTCCCCTTCCTAGGCCTCGCCGTCGTCCACCGCCTTGGTGCTCTCGGCGTGTCGTGGTCAATGTGGTCAACGACCGACTTCCATTGGAAGAGTAATGTACGTGGAGAGGCTGACAGCTGGGTCCACGGCAGCCACAAGGAAGTGCCTCCTTATTACGCGCAAAATAATTATTCATCCACCTGACAGCGGGGACCCACCGAACGGGCCACCATATTTCGTGAAAAAAAGCGTTTCCCCTGACTACTGGGACCCACCAACTACATCTTCGCATGCAAGGAAGTACGTCCGAGCAAAAAAATGATTTGCCCCCTCACTGTTGGGACCCACCAGCTATATCTTTGCACGCAAGGAAGTGCCTGATAGTCGGGACCCACCTGGTCGAAGCGTACGTAGTGTTGTCATTCTGGTCGCGAACATGTACGTACATACTGGTCGATGTAGAGTGCGTACGTGTCGTCGTAGAGGCGCGCATGTAGCATGTACACGTACGTACAGCGGCCAGTGTGCAAGAAAGAAAATACGACCACGTATGTACATACGAGCGGGGTTTCGAACGCCTACTCGCGCATACGTATGGCCAGGACTCGTGTACATGGCTGGGTCGGAACAGAGAAACTGCGTCGTCGTCGTGTTCATGGAGAGGCAACGGAATGCATCATGTTCATCGGGAGGCAACAGAACACGTGGGAGCCAACCGGCTTGGACGGAACAGCTGATGGAAACGAGGCCTGGAGTACCGCAAAACGGAGGAAACGGCCTTGTATTCGACCGGCCACGGTCGAAACGGGATCCTGTTCATTGGGAGGGTTCTGGCGTACCGCAAAACGGAGGAAACGGACTTGTGTTGGACCTCCTACGGTCGAAACGTCCTGTTGATCGGGAGGGTGTGGCGTACCGCAAAACAAAGGAAACGGACTTGTGTTGGAGCGCTACGGTCGAAACGGGGGTCCTGTTCATCGGGAGGAGTGTGGCATACCGCAAAACGGGACTCCACGGGATATTGTTCATCTCCACCGTCGACCCCCCCCCCAGCCTCCACGGGCTACTGTTCATCCACCGTCGACCTCCTTCAGGCTCCACCTGTGACTGTTCATCCACGGGCTCCTGTTCATCCAGCCTCCACCGCGTGCTACTCCACCGGCTACTGTTCAACCAGCCCTCTCTGATGAGGTTATGTACCTAGGGTAGGGTCATAAACCTGACTTAGACACCTTCCCCTAGGACATCACCCTAAAGCCAGAATCATTCAATGGGTACCATTATCCACTCGACCAGAGACGTTCCACTCGGAAGAATCAATGGCACTCGACCGTCGCAGAAGCCACTCGACGAACAAAAGAGCTAAAGCCACTCTGCACTAACAACGGTCGAACATTTACTTATAGACTTAATTGTCATTTATAGCATTTAATGGCTAGCATTACCAGTAACGTTCCTCTCTTAATGTACCTTAAACCCCTTGTAACGTGGGCTGGATGGGGTCCTGGCGCACTCTACATAAGCCACCCCCCTCCACTGGCACAAGGGTTCACATCCCCTGTAACACACAAACATATAATCCAGTCGACCGCCTCAGGGCTCTGAGACGTAGGGCTATTACTTCCTCCGAGAAGGGCCTGAACTCGTAAAACTCGCGCGTACAACTTCTTCATAGCTAAGATCTTGCCTCTACATACCTACCCCCTATTCTACTGTCAGACTTAGAACCACAACAGTTGGTGCCCACCTTGGGGTAGGTGTCTTAGCAGTTTATTGGAGAGGTTGCGATTCTTCCGATTCCCATCATCATGGTTTCCGACGGAGGATTGGCTGAAGGCCGCGAGATCCGTCTCAGCGCGCTCGTCTTCATCGCCGGCGACTCCGCTTGGCTTCACGAAGCTCCACTCGACATCGAGGCGCTCCCCGTCCATGGGGCGACGCACTTTAGCGCATGCGTTGGCGGCGTCCCTCTTCAGCAACCGTCGACTCCGTATCAGTCGATTCCTGTGGCAACCTCCCTCTCCATTGTTCGTCGGCGCCAGCGATCCGGTCGGTCACGGCTTCAACGGTGGGTGAGGCACACGGTGGCCCGCCAATCGGCCACCCCGCAAATCGCGGCAATCGAGCCCGATGAAACTCTCTACGGCCTGTTCAATTTGTCGACTGGTTCCGTCGAGACTGCGTCCGAATGCGATAGCAGCGACCCCACGGCAGAAGTCTTGATGGTCAATGGACCACGCAGTCCTCCTGGCTTCACTCAGGAAGGCGGTGGCGATGGCGGCGGTGATCCGTCGCGTGTTGATGAGGAGTACCGTCCCGAACCCCTCTCTTCGCGGCGGAGGGAAAATCTTCGTCGCTGTAATATGGATGCGCTCCACACTCCTATCGTTGGAGAAACCCCCGAGGCCCAGGCCTTGGAGGAGGCGCGCCTGGCCAACTTGGCTGAGCGCACTCGACTGGAGAACCTCCAGCATGCACTCAACGAGCGTGCTCGGCAGTGGATCCCCGAGTCCAATCGACGACAACTTTTTCCGCCTCCGACTCAGGTATATCGAACTCCGATCCAGAATCTCACAGCTGCAGCTCGAATAGCAGAGTCAATTCAACCTTCCCAGTCAGAAGCTGGCCGAGGTTTGATACAGATCCGGGCTTTACTCCGGGCAGCAAGAGAGCAGAATACAGCGGTATCTCAGTCGCGGAATAGGATTCATAGCAGGTCTGTGGTGGCGGATACTGTCCAGTCTGCCCATAGCCCGAGACCGCCTCCGCGGCGTGAGGGACGTGGATACCAGCAAGATCAGTACAGGAACCGTGAGCAGTATGATCATTGACTCGACCACAACGATCGTCGTGGATTGCCCACGTCTCCTCCGAGGAGTGGGTTGTACATGCCTCAGTGGCAGGATGACAGGCGCCCCCACAGTGGCGAACGGAGAATTCTAGTCGACCCCAGAGAACCAGGCTTTGATGCAAGGTCAATCCTCGTTCAAGGTATGGTTGATAGAAACAGAGCTCACAGAGAAGGCCACGATAGAGATCATCCGACTGGAAGCAGGGTACATGTTTCAGGACCCGAGTGTTTCAGCAGAGCCATCAGAGCAGCAGTGATTCCTCCAAACTTCAGGTTGGCAACTGGAGTCAGCAAGTTCACCGGTGAATCCAAGCCAGAAACTTGTCTTGAGGATTACCGAGTGGCTGTGCAGATTGGTGGTGGCAATGATGATGTTGCCATGAAGCACCTCCCCTTGATGTTGGAAGGCTTTGCCAGAGCGTGGTTGAATCAGTTGGCTCCTGGCAGCATATATAGTTGGGAAGAACTTGCTCGAGTGTTTGTTAGGACCTTTGAAGGCACTTGCAAAAGGCCAGCCGGGTTGATAGAATTGTAGTGTTGTGTACAGAAACCGAATGAAACTTTGAGGGATTATATCCAGAGATGGATCATGTTGCACCATACAGTGGAGAATGTGTCAGATCATCAAGCAATTTGTGCCTTCAAGGAAGGCGTTAGGTATCGGGAATTGAACCTAAAATTCAGTCGGACAGGAGATATGACTCTGACTCAGATGATGGAGATCGCCACCAAATATGCCAATGGTGAAGAGGAAGACCGACTCCGGAGTGGCAAACACAAAACAGTCGCCCAAGAAACCAGAGGAGGGAATTCCAGTCGGAAACATAAACGAAAAGCTGAACCAGCTGCTCCTGGTGAAGCTTTAGCTGTTGCCCAAGGAAAGTTCCAGGGAAAACCCAAAGGGCCCTGGAATCCCAAGAAAGTTAAGGATAAAGATGGGAATGATGTGTTGGATTTACCGTGCCCTATTCATACCAAGAAAGATGAAGAGGGGAACATCATTTACCCTAAACACACCACTCGACAGTGTCGTTTCCTGATTCAGCAGTTCCGAGAGAAACAACCCAAGGAAAAGGAAAAGAAGTCGAACAGAGGTGAGGATAGGGAAGAAGATGATGATGGCTTTCCCAATGTCAATTCCACGCTGATGATTTTTGCTGATGTTGAAAGCAAAAGTCGATTGAAGGTTATTAACAAGGAGGTGAACATGGTTGCTCCGGCAACACCCAGTTATCTGAAGTGGTCCCAGACTGCCATCGCATTCGACCAGTCAGACCACCCAGCGCATATAGCCACCCCTGGGAGGCAAGCACTGGTGGTCGACCCAGTAGTCGAAGGCACCCGACTGACTAAAGTGCTGATGGATGGTGGCAGCGGCTTGAATATTCTTTATGCTGAAACCTTGAAGGGAATGGGCATTCCGATGTCCAAGCTAAGTGAAAGCAACATGAGTTTCCACGGTGTTATACCTGGCAAGAAAGCTCAGTCACTCGACCACATCACACATGATGTGGTTTTCGGTGATTCCAAGAATTACCGCAAGGAAAAGTTGATGTTTGAGGTAGTAGATTTCAAGAGTGCTTGCCATGCCAACCTAGGGAGACCCGCTTATGCGCGTTTTATGGCTCGACCATGTTACGTGTATCTCAAATTGAAGATGCCTGGGCCCAAAGGAGTAATCACCATCACTGGCAACCGGCAGAAGGCAGAAGAGTGCTTCCAGAAGGGCTCAAAAATTGTCGATGCACAGATGGCAGTAGTAGAACTGCAAGAGTACCAGAAAAATGCAGATCCGAGTGATTTGCTGCGAGCCAAGAAGCCTACCACAGAGTCCGCATTTCAGTCGTCAGGGGAAACGAAGCCGATTCATATCCACTCGACCGATCCCAATGCTGCTCCGACTCACATTTCAGCAACACTCGACTCCAAATAGGATGAAGCGCTCATCCAGTTACTCCGTGAGAACTGGGACATCTTTGCATGGAAACCTTCTGACATGCCAGGTGTTCCTAGGGGACTGGCTGAGCATCGTTTGCGAGTTGACCCAAAAGTGAAACCAGTCAAAGAGCATCTTCGACGGTCCGCCATACAGAAGAGAAAGGCAATCGGTGAAGAAGTGGCTCGGCTTCTAGCAGCTGAGTTTATCCAAGAGATTTACCACTCCGAGTGGTTAGCTAATGTTGGCATGGTCTCAAAGAAGGACGACTCACTTCGCATGTGCATTGAATTCAACCATTGTAACATCCCAAAATTCTAAATTTTGGAATGTTATAAACAAATAGATAGATTTGATTGATTGTTTGATTGATTGCGTGAATTGAGTGAGATTCGAATTCTTTTTGAAAGTTATATGAAAGGGAATAAAAGGACTTTCCTAAACTTTCATATTTGCTTTCTGATCTCCATGAATTCAAATGCTTTTCAAACACAAAACCCTAGAGAGAAGATGACATGACTTCTTCCATTTAAAAATGAAAAGGGTGTTTGAAAAATAATTTAATTTCATTTGGAAATATTCCAATTCTGAAACTTTATGCGACTCAATGATTTTCACGAGAGAAGATAAAAGGACTTCTTCAAATTATATGAAATATGAGTTGGGAGTTTCAAAGAATTAAATTCAAAGCCCCCTATGAATTTATTTTCAATTTGGAATAGATCATCATGCATATCTTATTTTCTTGCATTTTGGTCGACCCTAGAAATTTCACGCAACTCAAGGACCTTCGGAGAGAGTTGGAGATTTCGTTATTTTCTTATTTGAGAGTTTTCTCAAATTGAAAAGAGGATCATTTGATTTATTTATTTCATCTTCAACTATTTTTCCGTTATCAAAAATATAAGAGAGGGAATAATATGACTTTCCCAAATTTAGGAAAAATGAAGATTTAATAAATAGATCAAATTTTGTTTGCCGGAGTTTTATTCGCATTTTTTTTGGATAGGGAAAAAATGCGTGTTTTCAAAAAATTGCTTTTTAGGTCCCGAGTAAAGTTCAGCTCATTTTTAGGAGTCGGGGAAAATTTACTTTATTAATTTTTTAGTTCGTTTAGATTTTCTTTTATTTATTTTTCTGCGCGCGAGACCGTTTAAAAAATAATAATAATAAAAAAATCTGCAGCGCCTTGGGCCAAAGGCCCAAGCCACTAGCCGCCGGCCGGCCAAGAGGCCATAGCGCGCGTGCACCAGGGAGCCGCCGCTTCCTTCTTTTGCCTAGTCCTAGTAGGACTCTTGTCCTATGTTCGTTTATTTCGTATCTATTTCTAGATCTTTTCCTCTTGTTTCCTAATCCTAATCTATTTCTTGTCCCCTACCCCAAGCAAAACCCTCCCCTCCCCAATAT